>NC_092759.1:63384532-63674532 GCF_047496795.1 Chiloscyllium punctatum
AATGATGGACAAACCAGCGCTCCCCTCAGTATGTTATCATAGCGACAGGCTGCTCCATCGCTGAAACACTGATCTGAAATGAGAAAATCCCGGATGGTGTGATTAATGACGGAATTTGATGGATGGATGGATTTGGGTGAAGGGATATTTCAGCACATTCTTCAGCTGCTGCCTGAACTTAGTCTGGGTCACGGCATAAATCGCGGTGTTTGTGCAGCAACTGAGGAGCTGCAGCATGAAGCCCAATTCCCGCACAAGGAGATGGAGAGACACAGGGGTATCCACAATCCAATACATCCGGTACCATATAGAATACAGCATTAACATTGACCATAACAGGATGAAATTGGCCGAGATCACCATCATTAAAATTATGGATTTTTTTCGGTTTCTCATTTCTGTATCAGACTGAGCGTCCCCATTGGTGTGAGCGCGGAGTCTCCTGCGGGCTCTGCTGGTCACTAAAATGTGTCTGACGGTGAGAACATTGAGCAGCAGAATCAGGAGAAATGGGACAGACGGGGTTAGAATGTGGTGGAGGAACTCGATTGTGACCCAGACAATGGAGTAACGAACATCATCTGTTAAATTACAAAACCAGGGGATGTTCCACAGCCGATACTGAGCCTTGAGCATAAAATACCAGGAAATGTTCTTTAAACAGCTCAGCACAGTCACTGCTCCAAGAACCACAGCCGCCGTTTTCTCACTGCAATATTTACTTTTCAGCTTCTGGCAACAAATGGCCACAAACCGATCAAAGGTGAAAGTGACGGTGAACCAGACTGAGCAGTCAGTGGCTGCATAAAGCAGGACGGCGTGGATATTACACACGGGGACGGAGTCCTTCAGGAAATAAAAGTGTTCCCGAAAAACAATGGGAATATGTCTCAGGAACAGGTCGAGGATAATTACCAGGAAATCCGCCGCTGCCATGGCCCCCAGGTAACGACTGACACATGGAGACAATCCACAATCTTTATAAAGCAGGACGTAGATGGTCACTACGCTCGCTGTGAGGAAGGAAAACAAACCCATTATCCATCAGCCTGGAGGGAAAGGGACCCGTTTGATGGGGGAACGAGTGAGATTTTCAAATGTGTCCCTGTATTCAAGGGTTAATTAAAATAATTGGAGCTGGAGTAACAAATGGGAATGTTGGAATTACTGAAATTAATGTGACATAAACCACAAGAAACCCTCCCTCCCCAAACACACAGAGACACATCCATAAGGACAGATGGTTTCTAGAACATTCCCACACACTCGATCACTCGAGAGCAGACACAGGTTACTCCTTCCCAGTTCCTAATACGGTGGAAACGTTGCTGTCCTGAAGGATTCTCTCCCAGTTTCCTGAAGACAAACGGAGTTTGAGAATTTCTGTATTTTGGTCTAAATTGTGGTCATCCTGTTTCGTGAAGAAATGTAAACGCAGGGAAAACGTATTCACCCCTTTAACTGCCTGAGGGGCCTTCGGAACAGTGTCTCCTTCTCCCTGGAACGGCATCTCTTCCCTCGGGATCTTATCGTTTGTTCAATTCACTGACGTCCGGCCATTTACAAACAATGTCAGGGACAGAACTTTCCGGGGAATGTCAGTTATAGAATGTTGGGGACAGAACGTTCCGGGGAATGTCATTTATAGAATGTCGGGGACAGAACGTTCCGCGAATGTCAGTTATAGAATGTCGGGGACAGAACGTTCCGGGAATGTTAGTTATAGAATATTGGGAACAGAACGTTCCGGGGAGTGTCAGTTATAAATGTCGGGGACAGAACATTCTGGGGAATGGCTGTTTCAGAAAGTCAGGGACAGAACGTTCCGAGGAATGTCAGTTATAGAATGTTGTGGACAGAAAGTTCCAGGGAATGTCAGTTATAGAATGTAAGTGACAGAACGTTCCGGGAAATATCAGTTATAGAATGTCGGGGACAGAACTTTCTGGGGGACCTCTTGACGTGTCCATCACCTGTCCCACTATGTTCACTCCACCCTCCTCTGTGACCTATCTCCTCTCCCCCACCTCTATCTACCGATCATATTCTCAGCTTCCTTCCACCCAGCCCCAGACCTACCCCCCCCCTCCCATTTATTTCTCAGCTCCCCGGCCCACAAGCCTCATTCCTGATAAAGGGATTATGCCCGAAACGTTCATTCCCCTGCACCTCGGATGCTGCCTGACCTGCTGTGCTTTTCCAGCACCACTCTCCCAGTCAGGAAACAGTCTGGCAACGTCATACTCACGGGACCAGGCCTGACGGCTCATGTTTCATGAAGCCCCCTCACCATCCCTGGGTATATCCTGTCCCACAGGCAGGACAGACCCACCAGCGCTGTGGACTCCCTGGGATACACTCAGGGAAGGAGTTTCCCTCCAAATCCCCCACATTGATTCCAGAACCCAGGAAGGCTCATGGTAAGAGATCACAGATGGTCAAGGAAATCGCCTGAGGATGGTCATCTCCTGCCCCTCACCTGCCCCTCGGTGAAAACGTGATTTCTCTCAATGTTGGATACAAATCAGAGGAAGCACTGAGGGTGATAAGGACACAGACCGTCCTCTGGGTGTGGGACTTGAATGTCCATCACCAAGATTGTCCCCATAGACCCACCCCTGACTGAGCAGGGAGAGACCTCACACACACAGTAGCCAGACTGGGGGAAGTGGTGGGGGAACCAAAAGGAGGGAAACATTCTCACCAAACCCCTTGTCCCAGAGGGATCTGTCCCTGACAATATCTGTAGGAGCAGCCAGAACACAGTCCTGGTGGAGGGAAAGTCTCAGCCTCATATTGAACACCCCGCCCACTGTGTTATGTGACACTCCCTCCTGTGAAGTAGGACATACTTCTAAAGGACCGAACACATGGAAGCTGGCCATCCATGACGCACTGTGGGCTAGCAGCAGCTGCAGCATCAATGGCCTTCCCTCCATGGTAACGTCAGAAGTGGGCTGTTCACTGATGGTTCCAAAACGTTCAGCATCATTCCGAACTACACCTGCACTGAAGTAGGCTATTCAGCCCATCTAGAGTTTTAAACTGGAACAGAATGAGGCCGTTCGGACATTGGGGGCTGTTACTCAGCAATTGGAGCAGATCTTTTAATCTTTCATACCTGTTACACAGGACAAGGAAGGGAATATTCAGCATTTCAAAGCTGCTACACAGAAATCCAGGGGGGAATGGGTTACTGAGCCGGGAGCAGGGATAAATTTGGGAGCAATCAGTCTCTATCGGTTTAACACAAATTGCCGACTGCAGTGACATCGTGACCAGTGCTGGGACCTCAAATATTTGCAAACTATATCAATGCTTTACAGAAACGGAACAAACATGTTCTAACTAAATTTAAACTGACACTAAGTTTGAGAGAAACTGAAGTTATTAAGGGGAGGTAGAGAATCTGTAAATGGATAAGGAACAGACAACAACTTGGGAAATCGAATATAATGTGGGTAACTGTAAACCTGTGTTTTTCTTTCTTCAGGAAGAATAACAAGCTGTGTATTACAGTAATGGAGAGGGATTACAGGACTCAGTGATACCGTGTGTACTGGAGGGTTCACTCTGACCTGTCCAGACATGGGAAGTGTGGCCCCATCTCTCTGATGGTCTGCTCCCTGATGTTCCCAGTGGCCCCATTACTCTCAGTACACACCGGATATTTTGATGTGGTTGGTTGGTGGTGGGGCTTGGTGAGGGGGAGGATGCTTTGAGCCCTGTACCAAAGGGACAGCCTTTATCTGAAAGGCCATCATTCCTTTCCCGTGGAGGCCCGAGGACGATGTGAATGGCTGCCTGCTTCTGAATGAAGAGGCTATGGCTGCTGCCAGGACAGTTGGTATTCACCAACCAGATGTACTGTACATGGGCACACTGTAATATTATGGGGTGAGAGGCGGAGGGTTCAATTAGAAGAATGGGAGCTAAAGGCATTACTTGATCAGCTGAAATAATGCGATATACGACATTCTCAATCCACCTCACAGAACTAGCCCAGAGGAGACATCTGTTCACCGTGGAACACTGTGTAGACCGGGCCAGTGTTCTGCTTAGTACAACCCAGCAATCTGTCCAGCGTGGAACATTGCACAGATCAGATCAGGGCATTTATCTTTAAACCATCTGTCGAGTACGGAAAGCTGGGTTAGAGACAAAAAAATGCAGATGCTGGAATCCAAAGTAGACAGGCAGGAATCTGGGCGAACACAGCAAGCCCGGCAGCATCAGGAGGTGTAGAAGTCGACATTTAGAGTGTAACCCTTCTGCATGAATCCTGAAGAAGGTTTACACTGGCAATGTCAAATTCCACACCTCCAGATGCTGCCTGGCTTGCTGTGTTCCTCCAGCCTCCTGTCTGTTCAGTGTGGGAAGCAGTGGACACCACATCCATGTATTGATCGATACACCCGGATTAAATATCTGTCCACCATTGGGAGCTGCGCAGTGAACACCAATTTGTAACCTGGAGCAGTTACCCTCCTCGGCTGCAAAGCTATGTGATTCACCCCAGTGCATTGGTTAGTAACACTGTGTTAGATCCCTGCCCAGCGTGGGGAAACTTGCAGCCCAAGCTGACATTGACAGGATGTACAGCTCCGATCCATTTCCCAGCTCCATCTCTCCATTGTGCCCTGACAAGGGGATGCTGTTGGTGTGAACATCACTGCTAGAGAGAGATGGAGGGGAAATCAGTTTAAACAATAACAAATGTGAGGGGCATGGGAAATAGACAGAGAGGGGGAGACCGAGACACAGTGTCATGGAAGGAAGTGTTCCCAGTTTTCAGAATGGTGAAATGAAAACACTTTGACAGAATCCTGGACAGAATCAAAGCACATCGACCTCGATCTAATATACTGGCCACTGCAGCGGACAGCTGGAACTGACAACCGGAAGCAGCAGATACAAATCACTATAAATGCCGGAGGAAACATCACAGAAGCGCTTCACAGAAAACTCCTCAGCACGGAGGATGTCACCTAGACAGGGGACGAAATCCCTGCAACACAAATTCCCAGCTGGGCGAACAGAACCACAACAACGAGCACCCGAGCTACAAATCTTCTCTCAAACTTCGAATCCTGTAAGATGAGCCAGTGTTGCCAGGAATGATGGGTGAAGAGGATGTTGGTGGGAGTTCAGATGATGGAGAGTATTGGATGGGTATTTGTTCTGCAGCTTTGTGTCTGGGAGTATGGTCAGCAGAGTCTTTGACTCATTGAGCTGAATCTAACAATAATTTGTCTCAGTGACATTTTCCTTGAGTGTGACAGAAGGATTGTCTGCCCGAGGATGAGCTAGTTTCCTGGTGCTATCTTACCGAACTCACCTCATTAACTACCCAGCCCACCCCATGGTGTCCCTCTCATTCAATACCAGCCAGTTCTCCCACCCATCATGGCTGGAGGTACTCACCATCGCCCGGATGTCCCTGGATATTCCGTGATCCCTGGCACTGGTGCCATCTTTAAAAGGCCAATGGGCACACGGTTGAGCTTTCTCAGTTTGGAGCTGCCCTGCACAATTTACACTGTGCATGGCAGATAAGGGACAAATGCACCACGGTTTGTCGACAGGGTCACGGAGGTCCGGGTGGATGGGCGAGTACAGAGGGGAACCATCCTCTTCCCAGAAGGGGTCACACCACCAGACCCACCGAGCATGGTCTGAGCTCACAACCAAGCTCAGTGCAGTATCTGCTGTCTGACGAAATGTCCAGCAATGCAGGACAAGCATCAATAACCTTCCCCGCTCTGTCAGGATAATGGTCACCGTATTCTCTCTGCTCCGTCACACTCACTGTGTATCTGTTATAGCACCGACCCCCGAACAAGGCTCGTAACCATCACTCTCACTGCTGCATGAAGCACCTTCACCCCACTCCCATCTCTCTCTCTGTCACCCCTTCCATGACATTAATTACACTGCCTGGATACAACACTGTGGACTGACTTTCCCCGGGCACCTCACCATGACCCGTTCCCCACCTACACCAGCACTAACAGCAGGGACACCCACTCCCTCCCTCTCTCCCTCCCTTGCTCCCATTCCAGGAGAAACAGCCTAGAATAAGACAATATGGCCAAGCCGCGCGGTGGAGTGCTCGATATCCGTTCCCTTACACCCTGCCACCCGGCATGTGAGGAGGAGCCGGAGAGGACCGGGATGCCTCATGTGGAGATTCTGAAACATCCACATCCCACCGACCGAGTAAGGAGCAATGTTCAGTGAAGGGCAATTCTCACTTTAAACCCATTGGTAGCTCCGTTTTCCCCCGGCACAACTTAGAAGCTTTGGCCCTGATGCCATCTCCCTTTTCTGTCGAGCTGGTACAAATGTAATACCCACGGTCTCGGTGGGCAGGAGGGTGGGCTCAGAACACATCATCACCACCACCTCCAAGGAAGGGAGCACGGAGACTCCCTCCAACACCTCTTCCTGTAAACAACTCACATACTTAAACTAATCTGTGATATTAACTGCTCTCCCCCACTTGTCCTGACATCTTCAATAATCTGTGCTCATATACACCCAGGACCCTCTTCTCCTCCACCCCCATTATAACGGTGCAGCCTGTTTTAAACTGTCTTTCATTGTCTTTCCGATCAAAGTGCATCACCTCACACAGCTCTGCACTGATCCCCATCTGCCCAAAAACTACACCAACGTGTGATTATCCTGTTAGAGTTCCACACTGTCCTCCATAGCCTTTACAATTCTTCCAGGTTTGGTGCCATTTACAGACACTTAGATTATCATAGTGTTACAGTCCCCATGAAACAACTGAAATCCTGCCCCCCACACACGAGTGTGAGCAAGTGAAATACTGTTATATTTCAACGGACAGAGTCGAATAATCCGATGCTGCCAATGGAGCAACAAAAATCCTGACTCACACGAGACGTAGTGGATGGAATATTGACAAACTACAGAGCAAGATAAATCCGGATAGGTTCCACTTATCTATGTTCATCAGGGTCTAATGTGAAGAAGTTGAAAGCGTGTACTGTACCTTTAAGAGAGGGTGAATGCTGTTCTGAACTGACAGCTTACAAGCGCCTGTGATATGAGAGGTTGGCAGACCCAGAAACACTATATTGCTACAGAGCTGGAGTCGGGTAATAAGCAGTTAAGAGTTAGAGGGTCTCTTTCAGTTCACTTTCTGTGTTAAAAAATACATTGTTGTTTTTATTTAAACAGTGGAATTTGGGAGTTCTCTGTCATTCATAGTTTATCCGTTTATGAGGCGAATTGAGCATTTATTTCTGTTTAGTTTAAATTTCCAGATGAGCTCCATGCTGTGTCCTAACAGTGACTGTGTGTGTATCTGTGTGTCTCTGACTGGGGCAGGTCTGGCAGTCTCTGTGGTGCTTAAAGTGATGCAATGCCACCCTCTGCTGGCCGCCCCACGCCACTACACAGGCATTGGCAGAGGGTGAAAACCAACAGGGATTCATTCAGAGAGGGGGAGGGAGAGGGCAGCTGCTCACAGCACCATCCAAACTGATGTCCTATCCATGTACTGATCTAAATGTCCATTAAACGTTGTAACTGTCCCTGCTTTCACCACTTCCTCAGGAAGTTCATTCCACACGCAAGCCAACTTCTGTCTAAAATAATTACCTCACATGACTTTTGTAAATCTTTTTTCTCGCACCTTAAAATATCACTCAGTTTTGAATCCCCAACTCTAGGGAGAAGACATCAGCCCTTTAGCTTATATATACCCCTCATGATTTTATAAACCCGTCCATCTCCTACCCTCCAGTGAACAAAGTCCCAGCCTATCCGGCCTCTCCTAATAGTTCAATCCCTTCATTCCCAGGAATATCTAGATTAATCTCTTCTTATCCCTCTTCAGCTAAATAATATCAAGGTCAACAATATAAAAGTGAATAGTCAAGGTATATTCTAAGGGTAGGGGAGACCAAAACTAGAGGACATAGTTGTAAGGTGAGAGTGGAAACATTTAAAAGTGACCTAGAGGGATTTTTCACACAGAGGGTGGTGTGTATATGGAATGAGTGGGCAGGATGACCAGACTGGGCACAGTATTCCAGAAGAGGTCTCACCAATGTCCTGTACAACCTCAACATGACGTCCTAATTCGAATACTCAAAGGTCTGATCATTGAAGACAAGTTTGCAAAACATCTTACTAACCACACTATCTATATGAGATGCAAATTTTAAGGAATTATACCGGACGGCTTAGGTCTCTGTCCTACAACACTGCCAAAATTCCTACTTTTAATTGTACAGGTTCTTCCCTTGTTTGATATGCCAAATCCAATACCTCGCACTCATCCAATCTAAACTCCATCTGCCACTCCTCGGCCCAGTGAGTGATATTACCACCTCCTTTCCCGTTTAATTTTAAAATGCCCATCCCCTCTCCAGGAAGGCCTTCACACTCCGGCCTTGATTTTCACAAAGGCTTTGAGCTTGCTTTGCCTTGTGTGGTTAGAGGGAGAAGGGACAGATTGCAGACACAGTCAGTGGGGAGAAGAGGCTGGACTGTATTCAGCAGCCTGGTGTCATTTCATGGTCCTAGGCAGAGGGCAGACACACGTGAGAATTGGGTTATAAAGATCGGTGTTTTGGGACCAGAAATTATGGTCTTTCTCCGTCTCTGGCGTTCAGTAATAAATATCTACTTGAGACCCTTCATTAGGCAGAGTGTGTCTGCAGGATTTCTTTTCCTAATATTGCAGACTACAGATAATAGCAATTGAAGATGTTCATAGTTAATTTCGATCTGGCACTTGTTTAACAAAACAAAGTGTTTTGTTTAGTTCAGTAATAGAAACCTGATTATAATAAATCCACACTGAGCGGAACGCTGGCCCTTAAAATATGACCCAAAATCTTGTTATACTAGTGTAGTGGGTAGTGTCTCTGTCTCTGAGCCAGATTCCAATTCCTGAACTTGTTTGGTAGTGTTTCTAGCTCTGGACCAGAAGGTGTGGATTCATGTTCTGCATGTTGCATAGGTATGTCACAGCATGTCATAACAGGCTGATGAACAAACAAACAGGAGAATAATGTTACAGCTTTATGAGTATTGCCAATTGGTGCGTGTGTCCCTACCTCCAGGCACAAAGGTCGAGGTGTAAATCCCACAGAAGTGTCTCATGATACATCTGAACAAACTGATTAAACTGGTTTTAGAATTGCGGCCTGATGGAGAAAGAACAGGTGTCAGTATTGAATTTCATCTTTTAGGCCCAGGATTATTGAAAGTACAGCCATTCTTGTTGATTGGAGTCACATGTCGCAGCAATAGCGGTTTATAAAATCAGAACGGTCATAGATATGGTGAATAGCGAAGGTTTTTCCACACGTTAGGGGCGTCCAAAACTAGAGGACATTGGTGGAATGTGAGAGGGGAAAGGTTTTGAAGAGGCTTAAGGGGCACCTTTTCACACAGAGGGTGGTGAGCGTATGGAATGAGCTGTCAGAGGAAGTGGTGGAGGCTGGTACAACTACGACATGTAAAAGGCATCTGGATGCTGACAGACCTGCCAAATCTTTCCAGCAATTTCTGTATTTGTTTAAAAAAACATTCATTTCAACACAGGTATTTTTAATACATTAAACAGTTAATATTTTTTCATGACGCAGGGATATATAAACATATCTTCAAATCGACCGAGACCATTTTTCTGCGAAGTGTATGGCTCTGGGTATGATGCACGGACATGGAGCAGGGAATGTGATGGAGACATAGTTTGGACAATGTACAAGGAGACCTCACATGGTCCAGTTTGGGAGAGAATGACATTATGGTGTGATACAACTCAGAGAGGGAGAAAATGTCATCTGCCCAAGAAGAAACTGCCTATTGCTCTCTTGCGCTTTATTATTCCTCATCACAGTAATGTGTACGACCTAAAACAAAACTCTACTGTTATTGTTACCATACTTATTTTTATAGAATCACTGCAGTGTGGAAACAGGCCCTTCGGCCAAACAACTCCATACCCAATTCCCATGCCCTTACAGTTACCACTGACTAGTGCACCTAAAGTAGAAATCGCTGAACACTATGGACACTTTGACTAATCCGCCTGAATTATACAGCTTTGGACTGTGGGAGGAAACTGGAGCACCCATCAGAATCTCATGCAGACAAGGTGTAACTCCACACAAATAGTCGCTCGAAGCTGGAGTTGAACCCAAAGCCCTGATCCTGTGAGGTAGCATTGCTAGCTACTGAGCCACTGTACTACACTGGAACCTCCGGACTCCATAATTCAAAGGGAATTCAGCAAAATCCAACTCTCCCAAGATGAAATCTGATTGCTAGCAGCTGTGTGAATAGAATATCTTCAGAACCAGAATAACATTTTGGACAATCTCTCAATTTTTCCTTTTGTCATGAGTTACACCACTATTTGGAGAAAGTTCTTTCAACGTGAAATTGCAGAGACTTTGAGTGTGTGTGTGTCAGTGCTTTTGGAAAGGGAAATATCGATTCCTTATTTGAATAACGAACAGTTTGCCACCATAGTTTGAGTAACATTGCTCTCGATCATAAACGTGTTATTTTAGCAGATTAAATAAACTAGCCTGACTTGTTGCTAAAACTGACCCTGACCCAGTCTGAGACCGATATCGTCGGCCATATCACCAAACTGGTTACATTTATCATTTGTTGTGAGCAGTGGAGCATTGGGACTACAAAAGGAAACATTAACCCCAAAAAGCCGGGGGACTATAGACCAGTGAGACTGATGTCAGTAGTGGGTTAAGTTGTTGGAGGGGATTCTGAGGGACGGGATTTACATACATTTGGGAAGGCAAGGGCTGATTGGGGTAGACAACGTGGCTTTCTGCATGGGAAACCATGTCTGATTAATTTGGTTGAGTTTTATGAAGAGGTTACAAAAAAGATTGATGAAGACAGTTTGGTAGATATTGTCTATATGGACTTCAGCAAGGTGTTCATAATATTCCGATTGTTAGGAAGATTAGGAAGTTTCGGTCATATGGGATATAGAGGAAGCTCGTCACAATTGTCTTGAAGGAGGAGGGGTATTTTTCAGATTGGAGGCTGTGAGCAGCAGTGTGCTGTAAGAATCAGTACTGAGTTCACTGCATTTCATCATTTACGTAAAGGATTTAGATGTGAATATTGGGGCCATTAATAGTAAGGTTACAGATGACATCAGAAAGGTGGTGTAGTCGATTATCTCAGAGTACAACGAGACCACAATTAGATGGGACAAAGGGGCAAGGAGTGACAGATGAAGTTTAATTTAGATAAATACGAGGTTTTGCATTTTGGGAAGGCAAATCAGGGCAGAGATTATACACTTAATGGTCAAGTCCTGGGGACCGTTGTGGAACAAAGTGACCTAGGACTGCAGGTGCATTGTTCCTTGAAAGTGGAGTTGCAGGTAGACAGACTGGTGCTGAACACATTTGGCACATTTGCCTTAATCAGTCAGAGCACTGAGTATAGGAGTTGGGGTGGCATGTTGCATCTGTACAGGAAGTTGGTGAGGACACTTTGAGAAAACTGCGTACAACTCGTTTGTCTGCAGAAAAGATTTACACGGATGTTCCAGGACTGGCGGTTTGAGCGTCTTGGAAAGGTTGATTAGGTTGAGGTGTTTGTCCCTGGAGTGTCAGAGGCTGAAGGGTGACATGATAGAGGTTTATAAAACCATCAGGGGTATAGATATTCTGAATAGCCATGTTCTGCTCCCCAGGATAGCGGAGTCCAGAACAAGACAGCATAGGTTGAAGGCGAGGGGGGAATGATTTAGAAGGGACCTGAAGATAAATGTTTCACAAAGAGAGTGGTGTGTGTACAGAAAGTGCTGTCAGAGAAACTGGTGAAGGCAGTTACAAACGCACATTTTTAAAATGCCTGAAAGAGGAGGGATATTGGCCAAATGCTGGCAAATGGGAATAGGTCAGGTTTGATATCTAACCGGAGTGAACAGATTGGACTAACGCGTCTGTTTCCAGGCTACGTGACTTTCTGATTCTCTAAGGGGGATGACGAAAACTTCTGAATGTACCTTTCAAGGCAGTGGTCACTTCTCTGGAAGTTCTCGTGCCTCTATGTTCACATTGATTCAAGGCTGTATTAATTAAATACTTGACATATAAGTCAAATGGGTTACAGACAGGAAAGTGAGGGTGACACCACAACCTGATAAGCCACAATCTTAATGCCTGGCGGAGAAGGCTCAATGTCTCTAATGACCCACTCCTGCTCTTCAGTCCCATGTTTCTGTGTTCCATTCAGCCCCTCATACCTGCTAGACAGGAGCGGTTGGAGGCTACTTGCTGCTATAACCTGGTGCACAGAAACAGAGGAGACCATTCAGCCCTTCAAGACTGTCACACACCCTTTGAGGTGAGTTGGGAAATGTAATTGGAAAACCAGGCTGGGTATGTCTCTTTACAGAGCTTCCCCTCTCTTCAACTTGTGCTTCATTTGTTGGTCATTTTGTAAACTCAGATTCACTGAATATAGCACCCATGCCTCACCCAGTGATGCTCACAAAATCCTCTGGTCTCACTGACTGCAATATAAAATAACAGAACATCCATGAAAATAACACCAACTAAGTTTCCAATAACAGAATGTGAGAACATCAGAAACAGGGGCAGGTCTTTCAACCCCAAGCCTGCCTTACCCTTCACTAAGATCATGACTGATCTGCTCAAGGTCTCAAATCCTCTTTCATACCCAATTCTTCATAGCCCTCAATTCTCTGACAGGTCAATATCTATCGACCTCCTCTTCAAATACTTTCAGTCATCTAGCTCCACGAACACTCTTGAGAAGAGAAAACCTGACATTCAATACTACCTGCTTGAAGTTAAAAAAGAATTTGCTGCTCCTATATCATGGCTTATTAATATGAACCAAAGAGGTTGACTCAAGGGTTCAGGTAAAAATGACTGGCCCTGATATCAAGGCAGTGGTTGACTTCTGTTGACATCAAGGCGCTTAACAAAACTGGACTTAATGGGAATCAGAGTAAACTCTCCAGTGTTTGGAGTCAAGCATGGCACAAAGAAAGATGTTCATCATCTCAGTCCTGGGTCAGCTCTGCGAGATCCTCAGGGTAGCTTCCTCTTCACAAGCATCTTCAGCTGTTTCATCAATGTCTCCCCACCCTCACCCTCCCCACAATAAGATCATAAAAGGGGATGGTCACTTAAGATTCCACAATGTTCAGAATAATTTGGCGCCCCCCCCCGCCCCGCCCCCAGCTCCTGAATTGCGGTGTGTCCAGCAAGAACCAGACTTCATTGAGGCTTGTGCTATTAAAGTGTCGATAACATTCATGTAACAGCACTGCCGGACACTGCACATTGCCACAGTAAAATAAGAGTACATTCAGCACCTCACGCTGGTTTCACAGGAATATGAGGAAGTCATTCAGCCCATTGACACTATTGAAGAAGAACAGGGACAGCCCATTCAGTGCCTCCAGCTTATTACTCAGGAAGTGAAGGAGTCTAGTGTGATGGACCTCACCGGAACCTCTCGACAATATTTGATGGCAGTAGCCTAGACTCGAATGTTTTCTTATTTTAAAGGAAATGTAAAGTGTCTGTTCCAGTTGCAATGTGACTGGTCAAACTACTCAGTGTGAAGCAAACACCATTTATTTAAACACGAAAGATGAAATAAAACAAAAGAAAGAGGAATTTATAATTACGTAATTCTATTGGCCAAGTTAACAAAATAATAGACCTAGGAACTGTTATTAATGAACTGTTCCAATATAGGAGACTCCCATAAACACAGCCCCTGGCAAAAAGGAAAATTCACACACAGAATGTCACAAACATTTCTCCAATTCAGGATTTAAAAACAGTATCAAGAGAAAATTCAGAGAGGGTAACAGCTAGGAGATATTTACTGAAGCTTCCAAATCTGTTGAGACCCCAATAGTTTCTGATGTTACTGAGAAACCAAAGCCCATAGATTTTAATCTGTGAGATGTGGCAACACCCATTCAGGCTGCATTCAGATAAACCCAAGGCCTCGTTAGCTGTTTACTCTGATGGTCTTAAATAGCCAGATTGGTAACAATCGTTCAATTTCTCTCTCTTAAAAGAAACCAGGACAAAATGACCTCTTAAAGCTGCAGCATTGTCATGCTAGTCAGTTCAATGAGCTGTCAAACAGGAATCAGGGGTAACCCAATCAGGGCCTTGGCCCTGTCCAATCAGACGAGGAAGAAGCCAGTCAGTGCCTTGAGTTTCTTACACAGGAACAGGAGGAGGCTTTTCAGTCCCTTGAGTCACTTACACAGGAACAGGAGGAGGCCATTCCCCCTCAACGTAATTACAAAGGGACAGAATGAGGTAGTTGATGCTGATCCCCGATGAATGTCTTATGCCCAAAACGTGGATTCTCCTGCTCCTCGGATGCTGCCTGACCTGCTATGCTTTTCCAGCAAACCACTCTCTACTCTGATCTTCAGCATCGTCAGTCCGCACTGTCTCCTAATTGATGCTGTAACATGATGCACAAGTGGAGCAGAGGGTACACAGACAGATTGCTCCACGTTGTTCCTCCTGGCTCCGTTGCTCATGATACAAACGTGGGACTTTAAAGTCGTTTTCTAGTAGTGAGCAGGGAAGCCATATGTCTTGTGTGAAGTCTCAAAAATGCAAATTCTTTCACCGAGAAGCCAGCCTGCTGTTCTCTATGTAGGGCGGAAGTGGGTGGGAATGGCTACCTGTTTCAGAAGGAAGGTATTGTGGCTGCTGTTGGGGATTGTGAAGAACCTGACGTTCAGTACAGGGTCACACGCTGACTGCACAATAACGTGGGGAGAGTTAATTTAAGCATATAAACTATTAGGAAAGTCATGTTAGACTGATGGATGGACTCGCTAAGATAAAATAATGCTGATCTTGTTCATGTTGATCTTGTCGAGTGCACGTCCTGTTCAGTGTAACCTGTATGCCTTACTCTGTCCAACTCTATTTCCACCCTATGATCTGTCTGACCATGCTTACTATGATCTTCCTCCACTGCTCATAAATAAAGTGTTTCCCTGTACTGGGGTACACGTGTCAATAAATCAAACCAATCAATCCTGGTTAAGTAGGGAATTTCTCTCCCTGTCAATGTCTGTATGGAAATAAGTGATCGCTGTCACTCCTCGTGTTTCAGCATCACAATTTCTTCATTTCTCACAGATCTACAGATTAAACACTCAGCTTATTCACTCTATCCTCATGTTACCATCATCCGTGTCTGTGGTAAGGAGATCATTCCTGACAAAGGAGATCAAATCTGTACGGAGTGCCCCAAATACTCTCTCATCAAGGCTATACAACAGCAGGGAGATGGCTTTACTGATGTACTCGAATCATCTTACAATGAAGCACAGCATACCATTGACTGCACCCATTACGTACAGAGGGTTTGATTCAGACCGGTCAGCATAGACTTGTGAGTGGGAGATCATGCTTCCCAAATTTGTTGGCGTTCTTTCATGAAGTGACCAAGAAGGTTGATGAGTGCCGAGCTGGAGACGTAGTCTCTATGGATTTCAGTAAGGCCTTTGATAAGGTACCACGTGGCAGGCTGCTCTGGAAGGTTACATCGCGTGGAATGCTGGTGGAACTGGCCAATTGGATACACAGTTGGCTTGATGGTAGGAAGCAGAGGGTTTAGTGGAAGGATGCTTGTCAGACTGGAGGCTGGGTCCATTGCTGTTAAGTATCCATGACTGGGGTTGGGAATGTACAAGTCATGATTAGTAAGTTTGCTAATGACACTAAAGTCAGTGGTATCGTGATCAGTGAGGAAGTTTATCAGAAATTTCAGTAGGACATTTATTAGGTGGGGATGTAATTTGAGAAACGGCAAATGGAGTTTAATATAGACGTGTGAGGTTTTCCATTTTGGAAACTCAAATCAAGATAGGACTTTCACGGTGTATGGGAGGGCCTTAAGGGGTGTAGTGGGCAGAAAGACCTTCGTGTTCAGGTGCACAGTTCTCTGAGAGTGGAATCATAGGTAGACAGGGCAGTGAAGAAGGCTTTTGGCGCACTGGCCTTATTCAGGCAGGACATTGAATATAGAATTGGGAAGTTATGTTGCAGTTACACAGGACATTGGAAAGACCTCATCTGGAGTATTGTGTTCAGTTTTTGTCAACTTGGTATGGGGTGGATTTTGTGAAATTAGAAAGATGCAGAAGAAATTGACAAGGACGTTGCCAGGACCCAATGATCTGAGTTATAGGGAGAGGTTGGGCAAGCTAGGACCTTTTCTTTAGAGTGTAGGAGACTGAGGGGAAACTTATAGAGCTGTTAAGATCATGATGGGTATGGATAGGATTAATGCTCTGAGCCTATTCCCAAGATTTAGAGAATCGAGGATTAGAGGGGATCACTTTATGTTAGAGGGGAAGGAATACAAGGGAATCTGAGGGGCCACTTGTTTACACAGAGGGCTGGTACGTGGATGACCTGCTCGCAGACGTGGTTGAAGGGGGTGCATTTACAATATTTCAAAAGAATTTGGATAAACATGTGGATAGGAAAGGACCAGAAGGATATGGGCCGACTGCAGGGAAATAGGATTAGTGTGAATGGACATTTACAAGGTGGAGTCGAACCACTTTGTTAATTAAAACCAAACACCCAGAAAAGTTCGCTTCACCGCATAATCTGTTAAAATATGAGTGACACAGATCTCCTACATTCCATTATTTAATCAAAAATTAACAAGTTAATTTCTCAACTTTAATAGTGAACACTAAACAACTAATCACAAATACAAGCTCCTCTTCTTTTCTTAGCTATTTACTATCTCACTCCAACACTGTAAAAGTATGCTCTTCCACCAACCCACATATTAAACATTACAATTTCAATACCACACAGTCTCCATCTTCCCCGCTGTGTTCACTCTTCCAACTGCTGATCTCCCTGGGTCATTCTTTTTTTACTGCAAGTCGGTTTGACGTGAACATGTATCTTTGTTGGAGAGTGTTTGAGATGGCTAGTTAGCATTCCTGCTCTACAACAGTTACTCTGTTGTTGGATGGCAGTAGCTCTCCCTCTAGTGTTCAAAATGCTGGGTTTATATACTTCCGTATTTCTCATAAATTGATTGCTTTCCAAGTGTGCAAACAATAATAATCAGATCCCTTTTGCTTCTGGTATCCTGAACGTTATTTAAACTCTTTGGTTGCATTTGAATTGCTGTGAAAACAGCAACCAAAACCCAGGTATCCATTTCCCAGCTAATGGTGACATGTGAATCAGCCTGACATTTAGCTGGCATCTGTGGCTATACTTTCTATTCAGCAAAACCCATTCTGTCTTAAAGTGACCAGACATACTTTCGACTTTATAACAGTTCCCCACTTCAAAAAAGAAAATGAACCATCCGAATGAAAAGAGGTAATCATTCATTTCCCTCTAATTCTTTATCCCATTGTTATGAAATACAAAAGTATTAATCTCAGTTATACCAAATATTGATTCTGCACACATATATAACACTGGAAAAAGTCAAATCTTATCAAAACGTTTTCCTTTAAATCCGCGATAACACATCTGCTATCACAGCATGCACAATTTGTAAGTTAAAAGTCGGTAACATAAGACTCCAATGAAATAGTCTCATATTCTGGTCTTTAAATATTTCAAAATATGCGAGAGATTTGTCGTTGTCCACAACCATCTCCAACAATTTGGCTTTCATATAGACATTAAAATATTTTCAGACCAGCACGAAACTCAATCATTCTTTTTCAATAATGGAGATTTTTTTTTCTCTGGTGGATATTGATTTTTTTCGTCCAGTAGCCAATTGTCCTTCAATTTCAGCATCAACTTTCTGTATCAATACATCTCCGACGCCTTTATCCCAAGCATCAAACACAATTTTCAAAGGGATTTAAAGTATTTGGTGTAGCTAAAGCTGGTGCGGTGATTAACCCTGCTTTAAAATTCTCAAATGCCTCCTGGAATTGTTCTGTCCACCACAATTCTGTGTTCGTGTTTAATAAATCCATCAGTGGCGCCAATAGCCTGCTGAAGTTTGCAACAAGCTTCCGATAGAATGCACTCAGTTCTTAAAATCGAAGCACCTCTTTCACCGAGGATGGTTGTAGAAATCCCTCAAAGTCCTTCATCTTTGTGTTCCATGGGGTCAACCTTCCATGTCCAATGTAATGTCCCAACAACGTCACCTCTGCCTTCGCGAATTCTGTTTTCTTTAAGTTTATTACCAAGTTTGCTGTTTGCAATCGTTCAACATGCTCTGCCAACTGTAACATGTGAGCTTTCAATCACTTGCTAAAGATCACTACATCATACAGATAAACTGCACAATTTGTTCATCTGGCCACATCTCTGTTCTTGAGTGCTAAATGTTGATGCTGCATTATTCATTCACATGACATACTCGATAACGTTTTTCTCATATCCGGTATCTTTACAAGATAGTTTAACTGACTCAGCATTTTTTAAAATTTGAAACGGGTCACTAAACCTGTCTTTGAAGGGATTTCCTACCACTGGTGGCAATACTAATACATCATCCCTACGGGAAATCATCAAAGTTTCAGAGTTTTTATCTGCCACCTGCTTCGCTCTGTGCTGTGCCCTCTTCAGATGCTGTTCAGCTGACTCACCTACGCGGTCGAATGTCTCCCTCACCTCATATACATAATCCAAGTGTGAGATCACCAACTTTATATTTAATTAATTTCAAAGGACCTCTCAATTCATGTACGAATATTAACTCAGAGAAAGTAAACTGAGTTGATTTATTTGGGATATCTCTGATGGCAAACAATTTAGTGGGATACCTTTATCCCAGTCATTCGGGTAATCCTGACAGTACGCTGTTAACATGGCCTTCAGCGTCTGATGCGAACTTATCAAGGCTCCCTGGGATTCACGATGGGATGTACTTGAATTGAAGTGCTGAATACATAAGCTACCCATGACTTCCTGCGGTAACTTATGACAGCGGGATCTTGTTACTAAACTGTCTGGAAAAAATCCTGGGTACATTTTCTTTTAACTCCCCAGTTCCCTCGGCTTCCTTTGCCTTCTCCACCACAAGGGGTGCCTCTCCCATCTTGGATCCCAACTACAAAAACAAACTGTATTCCTGCAACTGACACTCTGTCGCTCACTCTCACTGTTACTTCCCCAATCTTGATTTGGCACGCCAACCTGATGTTACACAAGGGAATGCTTAATTTCAGTCTCCATTCCACAAATTATCACGGTCTTGAACAAGATGTCAGAAAGAGTGAAAATACTTGCTTCTCTTACTATTAGAGGCCTAGAGAAAGTGAGGACAGCAGATGCTGGAGATCAGAGTTGAAAAGTGTGGGGCTGGAAAAACACAGTCGGTCAGGCAGTTTCCGAGAGGTAGGAGAGAGTTGACGTTTCAGGCATAAATCCTTCATCAGGAAAGTGGGGGGTAAGGGAGGGACAAGGTGGCTGATAAATAAATAGGAGGGTGGGGCTAGAGCTGGATAGGTGGGAGCTTGCAAGGCGATAAGTAGATGCAGGTGGGGTGTGATTGTGATAGGTTGGAGAGGCGGGTGAAGTGGATAGGTGGTAGAATAGCTGGAACCCTCAAACGATGCAGCATCAACATCAACTTCACCAATTTCCAAATCTCCCCTCCCTAAACCTCATCAGAGATTCATCCATTCAACTTAGCACCGGCCTGTTGAACTGTCTTCATTGT
Organism: Chiloscyllium punctatum; assembly: GCF_047496795.1. NCBI lineage: Eukaryota > Metazoa > Chordata > Chondrichthyes > Orectolobiformes > Hemiscylliidae > Chiloscyllium > Chiloscyllium punctatum. The sequence continues at coordinate 63,404,261 of NC_092759.1, forward strand.
CCATCTTCCTTCTCACCTATTCACTCCACCCTCCCCTCCGACATATCACTCTCACTCCCAACTACATCTTCCTATCGCCCTCCCAGTGACCCTCCAGCCCAGCTCCTACCATCCTATTTATCTTTCAGCTCCCTTTTCCCCGCCACAATCCTGATGATGGATTTATACATGATATTTTGACTGTCCTGCTCTTAGGATTCTGTCTGATTTGTTGTGCTTTTCTGGCACCTCACCTCTCAACTATTAGAGACTGAGCAGATCCCGTATCTCACAAAATTATAAACTATTGTCTTCCTCCACCCCACCCCCACCTTCTGAGTAAACTTTATCCACAGTGGCGAATTCTGTATAGAGACCAGGCGCTGACTCTATACCTAGGCTGTGCACTCTCCTGCAACAACGTGGAGACTTGGGGTCTTCTTTACCAAGTTCGCAAATGCCACTGGCTTAACCTTTTTTGCCGCATCTTTTCCCAAAGTGGCTTCCTTCAACGCCCAGCACTGTGTCCCCCAGCTTACTGCAGTGAAAACACCTTTTCCCTGTGCCCTTCTTAAACGATCGGCACTGAAATTTTATGTGTTCCACTCCCTTATAGTGAGAACACATGAGGCCTTTAATCACTTTTCACCCCCCTTGCGCTTATTTTTCACCTGTGGTAAACTATTTCCAGTATGCTTTACTCCATGTTTTGCAGTGTATGATCTCCCCTTCTCCCAATTTCTATCCATCCTCATTCTCGTCCTCACTAACACTACCCCCAACCTTTATCTGCCGCCTGCTACGCTGACTTGCCTTTTTAAACTATCAGTTTTTGCTGTTCAACAGCTGTGTCGTTCTTTCTCCTCTTCTGCTCTCTCTTTTTCTCTCTCTTCTGCTGTTCTCTATTTTCCCTCTATTCTGCTTTTAATCGTAGCTGAAACTGTTTCTTTTCTGCTGCCCATTCCTTACCTCTCGCCGCGAAGTCAAGCTGCTTCCTTTGCAATTGAATTCTTACCATCTGTATAGATTCTGATGGTTTCTCTAGTTAGTTTAATTGATGACTTACTACTGCAATTAACTCTCCTTTCCTCACAGAAGCAGACAGTTCTGTTTTCAGATTCTCTGCAAATTCATGCAACTTGGTCTTATTCATTTTCTTCAAAACTTCCAGTCACTGCATCCACATGCAGAAAACGTTTGGGCGACTGAAAGAGCCTTTGCTAACCCAAGCCTTGTCTACACAACAAAAGCAAAACCCGAAATAAAGGCACGAGCACCTCACGCTTGCTGTATAAAATCTCACAAAGACCCCCCAATCTGTTATGGACTAGGCTAGACCACTTAAAATATTCTTAAGCAAGCATCCCAAGGCAAAACTCAGCAATTTGCTTCGGTAAGTGTACAATGAAAATTGCCAGGAGTACGATAGGGAGGTTGTCAACTAAATTTTAAAACAGATAAAAGCTCTATTCACGAATTTACACAATGAAACATAAAGAACAGAATAAGGCACCTGACCAAACTCAACTTATCCAGCTAGACTTAATTATGTTGTTCCAAATATACACAACAGTCCCAATATGTAAACTCCCTTTAATAACCAGTCGAAATGGAACACATACTTTCAGGTTGAAGTTGAATGAGAGAGAGTTTCCACACAGCTCCCTGTTGAACTTCCCAGTTCAAGACTCAACTGAAAACTGCTCAGCTCAGCTCAACTCGTTCAGCTAAAAAAAAGCTGGCCACTCCCCTTTCATTATACAGGTCCCTTCTAAAGCATGACACCTTTGGCCGGAAGTTTCATCTGATTCCATATATCATCTCTGTACGAAGCCAGACTGATCGGAGTCAGGCTCCGTTTTAATGCCCCTCTGAAAACAGTCAAGGACAGAATCTCCTTGAGCCAAGGAAAAGCTTTGAGAAAAAAAAAAGCGAGTAGCTTTGTGACAGAGAAGACGGGCTAGTTTTCTCTGTGGAGGTCAGAAGCTGGTGGGATGGGCTAACTCTATCAGAGTGTGACTGCTGACAACTTTGTGAACAACATGACTTTCAGTGCAGGGACACAAATAACTGCACATTGAGGCGGTGAAAGTTCATTCAGAACCTGGAGCTCTCTCTAACCATCATGTGGGTCCATAGAGCTATGTAAACTATCATAGAATCATAGAGTGCAACACCACGGAGACAACCCCTTTAGCCCAAAATTGTTCATGTTGACCAAGATGTCCATGCATGCTCAGCCACTTTTCCTGCACTTAGCCAATATCCTTCTCAAAGTTTCCTATCTATATACGTGTACACACGTGAATACGTGTATCGCAGAAAACACGTTATTTAACGATATCAATGTTTGTTTTGGAAATACTCAGTGTCAGTGCATAACACTAAAGTTTTAATGCAATAATTTTTAAATATTTTGTAGCGATACAGATGAAGCAGTCTTCTCCTTCTCAGTCTCCTCATGGTACCACCACTGCAGGGATAGTCTGGTTAAATTCCATTACACTCTAAAAAATAGATCATTCATTATAAAGGAGAGAAAATCTGTTCACATTGGCCCAAGTGCTGTCTAAAGAACACTTTACAATTGCAGGATGGTGCCGTCACTATTAGACTTAATCATTGTGAAATGAAGGACACCACTTATTTACTGTGCTGATTATTTACTGCTCCATATGAATTCTGTCAGTGACTCATGACGAACGACCATTTCGCCTTCTCATAAATACAAAATGAGAAGGATGATATGTTTTACCAAATAATTTCTTTGCCCTATGAAGCAAAGCCAGACCAACAGCAACATCACTATTGCCATTGGAGATGGTTGGAAATGTTGAGGAGGCAATGGGCTAGGCTGTATCATCTCCGGACTATGAACCCAGGGACCCAAGCAATGACCCAGACCCCGGATCTGAATTCCACCTCAGCAAATGTTGGAATTTGAATTCAATAAAATATGAGCAATTAAAAATCAAATAAAACGATGAAGCCATTGTTGATTGTCCTACCTGGCACCTTTATTCCCTTCAGGGAAATCTACCATCTTCACCTGGTCGGGATGATATGTGACTCCAGACCTACAGAAATATTGTTAACTCTCAATTGAAGTTTGCATTGGCCGAGCCAAGCACTCAATTATATCACTCACTACAAAGTCTCAAAGAAATGAAACTGCATGGACCTCAGCACTGACTACTTACAGCCCACAGACTGCATTGGTTCAGAAAAGCAGCTCACCAACATCTTCTCAAGGACAATGAGGAAAGGAAATACTGACCCAGCATCCCATTATTGAATAAAAGTAGATGATCACACTTTACCAAAGAGAGACAAAGAGACATAATTCACTTTAAACAGGGACTTTGATGCATACCCCCAAACGGGCGTGATTTTCTGTAATATGGGAACAGGAAAAAATAGATAAGTTTAATCTCATTTATATTTCCATTCCAGCTGATCATCAACAATCCCTTGGTATGCTTCATTCTGTCTATCTCTCTCTTTCCACATCTATTCAACTCACTCCTTCTCCCCTTCACAACAGACGTCCCTGTCACCAACATCAATTACACTATTTCCCAGCGACGTTTAGTTCTGATCTATGGTCAATGGACTCGAAGTGCCAATTCTGTTTTTGTCTCGACCCTAAGCTGCTAATGCTGTTCAGTTTCTCTGGCAATTTCTCGTTATTTTTGTTTCTGATCTCTAGCATCATTCTTTGTTTTATTTAACATTCGTGTTGTTATTACATGGGATGTCTGCATCACTGGCAAGGGAAGCATTTGTTGGCCATCACCAAGTGCCTTTAACTGTGAGGTCATTCTTTCAGGCAGTATAGAGCCAAGCACATTGCTGTGGGTCTGAGTCAGACCACGTTATAATGCTAGACATCTTAACCAAAGAACATCAGTGCAATAGATAAAATTATAGATAAGATGCTGATGATGTTACGTTTGTCTTTAGTAAACGTCATTTTTATTCCCAAATCCTGCATTTGAATATATGTTCTGGCGTCATCTGTAGCAGGATGTGAAACAGTATCTTGATGCGTAATAACCTGTACCTCTGAATTACATTTCTTGCGACATTACTACTCTGACAGAGTGTCCTTGTCATGGAGTTACGTGAGAGACAAGAACAAGGTTGTTATTGAAATATTTGCCACTGTTAAGAGTGCTCGCAGAGAGTTGGAATCGTAAAGTCAGAATTTTACCAAGGCATAGATAATGGCTTATTAAACATCAGCATTGACGAGAAGATGGGGACTGGGGGTATAATCGAGCTGGTCGTGGATAGGTTTAGTGATGGACAGAATACCGCGACATTAATGAATTCAGGGCAAAAAGGTACATCGGGATTGTGAACAGTCTTGTTCTCAGATGTTTGTGAGGCCGGAGGTGTGGGTGCTTCTTAAATTTCTGGGTAATGAATAGAATTAACATTTGAAACTGAAGACAATAGTTTTCGTATTTGCTAAATATATGTAACAGAAATAGCAATGTGTTTCACCATGGCTTATGGGCTTAATAAATGGATACATATAGGGAGACTTACCAGGAACACCAACAATAGCGAGAAAGGGATAGTAACCTGCCTGGATAATCAACAGTACACCGTATATCCGATCTGGCCATGTCATCCAAGAGAAGGAAAGATAGAAAAGACCAAGGGATATACTCCTGTCCATTGTTGCAGCATTCCAGTCTACTCTTCTCAGATTCTAATCCATTAATGGAACATTCCAGACGATTCTCAGATGTTTATCTCTCCTCTTCCTGTCTCTGCAGCTGTTGATCCCTGTTAATGTGGAGATGATGCATCTGATGCTGCAATGCTCCAAAGCATTGGAGAAGCCCCTTACTAATAGAAGAGGGAAACCATCCAGTGACACAATTAGGATCCATGGAGACTGTCATCAATTACAGTCACTGAACAAACAGATCCAATTAACTCATTTCAGTATACTACCTTCAGATCACAGTAACATCTGGCCTGGATTGAATGTTGGTATCGCTAGCTATTGGTCACATCTACCATCACTAATTGCTATCCTGAAGTTAGTTGTGAGGGAGAATGATGGATGTTTTCTTATCGCAGGTTGGATGATTCTGTTGTGTTGTTTGTTTGCAATGTTGTAACCGCCTGAATCTCCCACCACTATCACCCCCAAAAACCACAATCTAGATGTAGTTTCCGGGCTGATCCCTCCTCGACTAGAACAGGTGCCAACCAGTAGATGTACAGTAGATATAGTTGCCCTGACCATACACAGGAAGTGTGCATCTATCTGGGCATTCCTCTCATTGCTCTACTAAGTCAATTTTGTAAATTCAACACAGAATGTGCTTCAGCACTGTTTTACATAAACTCACAAACACTTTAATACACTTTACTGGCTTCAAAGCAGTAAGACTATCATTTTTTTTAATTCAAAAGCTAAATGTGGCATGTTGTCACAAAGCCAGTCCCTTTCCAAGGTTACGTTGTCCTTGATCTTTCTTTTGCAAGAGAGAGTCTAAACGATCCAAGATACCAATGATACTGTGTGGATTAGATTAGATTAGATTAGATTACTTACAGTGTGGAAACAGGCCCTTCGGCCCAACAAGTCCACACCGCCCCGCCGAAGCGCAACCCACCCATACCCCTACATCTACCCCTTACCTAACACTACGGGCAATTTAGCATGGCCAATTCACCTGACCTGCACATCTTTGGACTGTGGGAGGAAACCGGAGCACCCGGAGGAAACCCACGCAGACACGGGGAGAACGTGCAAACTCCACACAGTCAGTCGCCTGAGGCGGGAATTGAACCCGGGTCTCTGGTGCTGTGAGGCAGCAGTGCTAACCACTGTGCCACCGTGCCACCCATAAAAGGGACCAAATTTGCACATTCTCCCCATGTCTGCGTGGGTCTCCTCCGGGTGCTCCGGTTTCCTACCACAGTCCAAAGATGTGCAGGTCAGGTGAATTGGCCACGCTAAATTGCCCGTAGTGTTAGGTAAGGGGTAGATGTAGGGGTATGGGTCGGTTGCGCTTCGGCGGGGCGGTGTGGACTTGTTGGGCCGAAGGGCCTGTTTCCACACTGTAAGTAATCTAATCTAATTTGTACTTAGCATGTAGTGCCTCAGGCAGTCGGCTTTCATGTCTTACAAAAAAAGACTTGTATAATCAATAGGATGAGGTCAGCTCTTTAGCTGGGCAGGTTAGTTCAGTTTGGGGTTTAGTTGAGTCAGGGCCACTGTTGAAACTGGATGCTCTCCCCCCTTCTTCTGCTCTTCTGACCTCATAACCTGCAAGATTTCTTTTTGTGTCAGATTTACTCAATGTGCTAAGGGCCTTGTTTATTGGGATTTTTCAAGTATTTGTAACAGCATCCTTAAGTCCCCGTCGAGTTTGGATAGGATATGTTATTCAGGTGTTCTATTTTTGGTTCCTTGTGTTTCATTCGGTAATTTGGTAAATAAAGTCTGTTTGTTTAAAACTCGATATTCTGACCAGTTAAATCACTCCGGGAATATCCGTGATACAGTAACCTTCAACAAATAGCAAAGTTACTGTCTGGGCTACCTGCTTAAAAATGTGTTGGGGGGTCGGGCCCGGTCCGACAAATAACAAAATGGGGGCTGTTTGTGGGATTTAATCGGCGAGTGGCAGGTGTTAGTGACTCTTACTTCGGGTGCTGATTTGGTCGAATAAACAGAACTTCGGATAGCAATGGCTCTTGCAGTTATCACGCATGTTTTGATGTTGGAAGAATTAAATTTGGGTTTTTTTACTAAATGCACATGAAGTCCAAGCTGTAGGAATTAGTGGACGAGCTGGAGTTGAAGCTAACTCCTAATTTGAGGAAAGATGAGATGATTGCAGCAGTAGTTTACCATTCCAATTTGCTGGAAACTCCAACAGGATCTGTAAAGATGACTAAACTTCAATCGCAAATGAATCAGTTTGCGTAATGACTAATATTAGAATAGAAAGAAAGAGAACGAATAGGTTTAGCAGAAGAAAGAGAAAAAATATCAAGTAGCTTCAGCAGGAGAGAAAGAAATTTAGGGAGCATTTGTGCTTCAGAGATGGACACTTAGAATGGAAAGTCAGCTTAAAGGATGGAGATGAAGGCTGAAGGTAAGCTTAGTGAGGAACAGAGTGAGGATGAGCAAACCCATGGTGGTCCAAAGCCTGGTCAGAAACCTTTTAGGTATATTCTCCAAAAAACACCACTGGAGGCAGAGCAGGATATACAAAATACAGGATATACACGGTATATTCATGGAAACCATTTTCATTTCATTTGAAAAAGTAGCTAAACAATTGCAGTGACCAGTGAGCATGTTAGTGTGTTGATCCAAAAGAAAAACCTGTGGGTACAGCAAGTTAGGTATTCGCAACACAATTAGAGGAGAGATCTGAGGAGGGGGGAAGTGCACATGAGCTTGTGCTCGAAGCCGACAGACAACGTTTCAGGAATATAAGGCCGAATCTGGTCAAACCCATATTGAGTTTGAAAGGATCAAAAAAGTAATTTTGATAGATGGATAAGAGCTTTAAAAAGAGAACAAAGTTATGATGCGCTTCGAGAGACAATTAATTTGGAGGAGTTCAAAACGTCACTCCCTGACATAGTACAAATGGAAGAGCAGAGAGTTAAAACGACAAGGCATGTACATGAACTTGATTATGAATGTGAGTATTTCTAGTGATTAATGATTGTAAATCTTGGTTTTGCTTCCAGAATCAATTTGAGACCATGATGGATAGAAACTAGGGCAAAGACAAATCTTCACGTGGAAAGGGAAAGGTAGATCTCGGTGAAGGTCATAACTTCCACAGGATAAAAAGGAAATGCTTGAAGGAGACAAAGAAGTTATAAAGCTCTGGTGTGTTCACTGCAACAAATTATTTCATATGAAATCACTGTGTTGGTGGGTTGCGAAAAAAAACAAAGATGCAGGAAAAGAGGATAAGCATGGAAGTTTTGTAGCAGAAAGCACAGGGAAGCTTGAACGCTGCATCAGAGTGTACGAGCTGATTGGAGGTTTTTTGAGGAGGAAGTGTTAGATTTGCTTAGAAAATATACCTGCAAAGGGGAAGTTTATTCACATAGGGCAGGTAAAGAGGATGCAATTTTAAGGGACACATGATCCTCTCAGACTGTAATGCTGAAGGATAAGGAAAGATGTACTCCTGAAGGACTATTTCCAGAAAAAGTACTGCTAAAAGAAATTCACCGAGACAAAAAGTGCAGAATTACGTAAAGCGAAGAAAGAGTGCCCAGATAGGTGTGGGGAAATTGTGGTAGGAAAATTGGACAAACTCTCAGCTCCAGGAATACAATTTGCTCTTGTGAAAAATATAGGTGATTCACCAGTAGGAGAGTACTGATTGAAAAGCTAGTGGAGACACAGGCAACTGGAGCGATGCAGGAGTCTTATCGTGGAAACCTTCCTGATTGTGGGGTAACAAGGTCCTAGTGTCACCAGTTCAAACAGGAGAGATCAAAAATGTAAACATAAGGAAGCTTAAGTGGCATTAACAGAGACTTTGTTCCATCAAATAGTTGAGACAAAACAGAAGCAAACAGGTGATCATACAAATATTTTAGCTCAGCTAAACTAGTTGAGTTATAGCAGAAAGATAACCTTTTTAAGCAGTTGTATCAAAAAGCATAGACGTTAGGAAATTGGAATGTATTCCTGATTGTTATTACTTTAAAAATCATGCCCGAATGAGGAAATGGAGACGATCACACATTGAAGGAGATGATAATTGGGCAGAGGTTCATCAAATTGTATTGCCAATAGGGTACGGAAAAGAGGTGAAGCGAATGGTACATGAGCTATTACCTAGAGGTCACCCAGGATTGAGGAAAACACAGGCTGAAATACATTTTGCTGGCCTGGACTGCAACAGGATGTAGTTGAATTGTGCCAGACGTTTCATACATGTCGGGTAATTGGAAAAAAAAAGCACAAGCAATAATAAACCCTGCAGCTTTCTTAACTATTTCAGTATTTCAGGAACCTTATACAAGAGTCATAATTGATTGGCTCGGTCCCCGAACTCAAACAAAAAAGTGGGCACCAGTATTTGTCAAAAATAACGGATGCGTCGACTACATTTCCAGAGGCCATTCCAAGATGCAATATCACAGCCAAAAGAATTGCAGAGAAGCTAATCTTTTTAAAAATAGATATAGAATACCAATAGAGATACGTGAGATCAAGGTTCAAACTTCACATCCAAATTATATACTATAATGTCACAGGAATTAAGCAATTCAAATTTATTGCGTACCATCCAAAGTTGTGGGGACCGCTCGAAAGGGGACATTAAACATTAAAGACCATGCTGAGAGTTCATGGTCAGGGTTATCCCGATGATTCGGGTAAGGGAATTCCATTTGTGTATTAGGTGATCAGGGATGCACCGAATTAACCCAGAGCAAATGCCATCAATCCGAATTAGTTTCTGGGCATTAAGTGAGAGGACCATAAAAATTGATTAAGGAGAAAATGGAAAATCAGAATTCAAAGGCCACACATTTCTCAAATTTTAGGAAAAGATTAATAGCGCTGGGGAGTTGTCTAGAGAGCATTTAGACGTATTGCAACATGCAATAAAGGAGGAAACCAAAAATTTGCTATTCTGCTATCGGGGATGATGTATTTCTGTTACTTCCAGTGATAGGTGAACCTTGAAAAGCAAGGCTTAGTGGACGTTATCAAATACAAAGGATATTCAGTGAGGGTTAACTACTTGATAGGGACTCCAGACAGAAAGAAATCTCACAGCGTATGTCCTGTGGAAATGTTCCAAATATACTTTGATCGGGAAGGAAAGCCAGAAGAGAAGCTGTTAATGATTACAACACAGAAGGAAGAACCAAGTTCAGAGGATTCTGAATCAAACATTCCTCAAATTAAAGTGGACAATGAGGTAGTTGTCTTTAAAATGGGATAAATGATTGAGTTACCTTCCTGAGAAAAAATTGAAATGACCGGAAAGAGTTATCACTATCACATTTGGAGATATGCAGATATGAACTTGGAAGTACTAACCTAAATATGCATAATGTAGCTTAGGAAATACTGTTATGATTAATAACATCCTTACAGGCATAATCCTCTAAAGTTGGTTCAGAAGGTGATTGAACGCATGCTCTGAGATGACATAATCAGCATGTGTTACAGTGACTGGAACTCACCCTATGTCATGGTGCCAAAGCCAAATGGTAACCAATGATTATGTGTGCACTATCGTAAAGTCAATGCAGTTAAGAAGGTTGGTGTATACACAATTCCACGGTTGAAAATGTGGGTCAAGCAATTTACATTTGGTATGAAAAACATGCCGGCCACATTTCATGGACTAACCAATAAATTGTCAGATTGTCCAAACCTGAAGTGTGCATTGATGATCTGGCGATTTTTAGTCACACATGGAAGGAACACTTACAGAATTTATCAGACTTATTTAACTGACTTCGGAAGGCAGGCTTGGTTGTAAACATAGAGAAAAGTAAATTTGCCAAAGCAAAAGCCACCATCCTGGCCATGCTATCAGACATAGATAAACGATGACATGAGATGTAAACGTTTCGGTAATTGGTGAATTTCCCATACCGTCGACAAAAGGATAAGTTCCTGGGACTGAGCGAATTTTATCAAATATTTGTGCCTCATTTTCGCAGTGTGACTGCTCCAATCATTGAATTGTTAACGAAAGGGAAGAAGCTTCCCTTCCGACACGCAAATTCGTGATGCGTTCCTTTTTTTTTAGACTAGTGGAGGCGAGGGCCTAGTAATATTATCGTTGGACTGTTAATCCAGATATTCAAGTAATGTTCTGGGGATCTGAGTTCAAACCCCACCTTGGCAGATGGTGGAATTTGAATTCAATAAAAGCCTGGAATTAAGACTATGACGATGACTATGATTCCATTGTGGATCATCGATAAAAACATATCTGGGTCCCTTGTGGGCGGCACGGTGGCACAGTGCTTAGCACTGTTGCCTCACAGCACCAAAGACCCGGCTTCATTTCCCGCATCAGGTGACTGACTGTATGGAGTTTGCACATTCTCCCCGTGTCTGCGTGGGTTTCCTCCGGGTGCTCCGGTTTCTTCCTACAACACAAAAATGTGCAGGTTAGGTGAACTGGCCATGCTAAATTGCCTGTAGTATTAGGTGAAGGATTAAATGTAGGGGAATGGGTCGTGGTGGGTTACGGTTCGGCAGTTAGGTGTGGACTTATTGGGCCGAAGGGCCTGTTTCCACACTGTAAGTAATCTAATCTAATCTAAAGCTTCAATGAACAGAGGACTGTCAAAAGGCATTTCAGGGCATGAAATATGTGTTAGCCAATGCCTCACGATCAGACACACTTGACCGTGTAAAACTATTCAAGTTGGCTTTAAATGCGAGTGATGTGGATATCGGTGCTAAGCTCTTGCAGGAAGATGATGATAAGACAGGGAAACAAAAATGCTGGGCTGTTAAACTGGAGCTTGTTGTTACTGCTATTCAATTAGGAAACTAGATGTGATTGGGGGAGAAAAGTGATGAGTAGCTATCCCGAGGGCCGGAATAGCAGTTTACACTGCTAGGGGGAACCTATTGTGTGGGGAACATATGGCCTCTGTAATTGTTGAAGTACTTAACCGTTACCATATAGATAATCCTGATCAAATTAAAAATCACAGCACACTCCAAAAGCTTGGACTTTCAAATAATCCTGTTGGACTATAACCTTGTGTTGTGTGGTTTTTAACTTTGTCCACCCCACCACCGGCTCCTCCATATCAGAATCCCACTGAAACTGAAGCGCCTGTCAGATATTTGAGGGAGCCACGGGGGTTGGGGGAGGGGTATGTGGTTTAACCACAAAGTGCTGAACTGAACTAAACTTTCTAACTGCCGTTGCCATGGAAATAATACTGAGAGACCGTCTCGATTCAAAACCACAAACCCACAAAGGAATAAGAATGGGAGCGGCACATCGGACAGGTGGGGAGTTACCTGATTTCGCCTGGAGGTGTTCTGCCATATCTCATCAATAAAGAATCAAAGAAGACCTCTCAGAATTCTGTGCCTAGTTATTCCTCGATAATAACCATTATCGTGAAACAGTTAGAGCTGGGCAAGTTAATGGAGCTACAGGTACTCCATTCTCATTGTCCTGATGGAATACATCCCAGGATACCAACAGAGTTAGTGGATAAAAAAGCAAATGCACTTAGAGTCATAGAATCCGACCGTGGAGGCAGGCGATTTGGCCCAAACTGGCCCATGCCGACCAGAATGTTCATCCACGCTAACCCCATTTCCCTGCACTTGGCCCATTTGCTTCTGACCCTTTCCTATCCATGTACTTGTCCAAATGTCTTTTACCTGTTGTGAGTGTTCCTGCCTGAACCACTTCCACTGGCAGCTCATTACATATACATACCACCCTCTGTGTAAAACAGTTGCCCCTCTCCCTCTCGCTGCCTTCCTCCCTCTCACCCCTCTCTCTCACTCTCGCACCCCTCCTCACTCTCGCACCCCTCCCTCCCTCTCTCGCCCCCTCCCTTTCTCTCTTGCCACCTTCCCTCTCTCTCTCGCCCCCTCCCTCTCTCTCTCGGCCCCTCCCACTCTCTCTCTCTCTAGCGCTCCCTCCCTCTCTCTCTCTCGCATCCCTCCCTCTATCTCTCTCGCCCCCTCCCTATCTCTCTCGCCCCCTCACTCTCAGTCTCGACCCACTCCCTCTCTGTCTCACCGCATCCTTCTCTCTCTCACCACATCCCTCTCCCTCTCTACCCCCTCTCTCTCACCCCCAACCTCTCTCTCTCGCTCCTTCCCTCTCTCAATTGCCCCTCTCTCTATCGGCCCCCCTCTCTCTCGCCTGCCCCGCCCTTTCTCTCTCATACCCCCATCTCTCACACCCTCCCTCCCTCTCTCTCACCCCTTCCCTCCCTCGATCTCTCTCGCCCCTCCCTCTCTCTCAAAACCTGCCTCTCTCTCTCTCTCTCGGCCCTCCCTCTCTCTCTCAAAACCTCCAACTCTCTCTCACCCCCTCCCTCTAACTCTCAGCCCCTCCCTCTCTCTCTCTTTCTCACGCCCTCTCTCTCTCGCCCCCCTCCCTCTCTTTCTCTCGCCCCCTCTCTCTCTCTCGCCCCCTCCCTCTGCCTCTCGCCCCTCCTCTCTCTGGCCCCTCACCCTCTCTCTCTCGCACCCCTCCATCTCTCTCACACCCACTGTCTCTCACGCCCCTCTCTCTCTCGCAGCTCTCCATTTCTCTCTCACTCACCCCTTCCCTTCCTCTCTCTCTCGCCCTGTCCTCTCTCTCTCTCTTTTGCCCCCTCCCTCTCTCTCACGCTCCCTCACTCTCTCTCTCGCGCCACCCTCCCTCTATCTCTCTCGCCCCATTCCCTCTCTCTCTCTCGCCCCATCCCTCCCTCTCTCGCCCCTCCCTCTCTCTCTTGCCCCTCCGTCTCCCTCTCGCCCACCTCCCTCTACCTCTCTCGCCCCTCCCTCTCTCTCTTGCCCCTCTGTCCCTCGGTCGACCCCTTCCCTCTCTCTCTCTCTCTCCCGCCCCCTCCCTCCCTCTCTCTCACTCGCCCCTCCCTCTCTCTCTCGCCCCCTCCTTCTCTCTCAACCCTCTTCTCTCTCACGCCCCCTCGCTCTCTCTCTCTCTCGCCCCTCCCTCTCTCTCTGTCATCCCCCTCCCTCTGTCTCTCGATACCCTCCCTCTCTCTCTCGACCAATCCCTCTTTCTCTTTTGCCCCTCTCTCGCCCCTACCTCTCTCTCTCTCTCTCTCGCCCGCCTCCCTCTCTCTCTCGCCCCTCCCTCACTCTCTCGCCCCTGCCCCAGTCTCTTGCCCCTTCCCCTCTCGCTTGCCCCTCCCCCTCTCTCGCCCCACATCTCTCTCATATCCCCTCCCACTCTCTCTTGCCCCTTCCTCTCTCTCTCGCACCAAACTCTCTCTCACCCGCCCCCTTCCTCTCTCTCTCAACCCCTCCCTCTGTCTCTCGCCCCCTCCCTCGCTCTCTCACCCCTCTCTCTCTTTCTCGCCCCTCTCCCTCTCTCTCGCCCCTCCCTCTCTCTCTCGCCCCTTCTCTCGCCCCTGTACCACACTCTCTCGCCCCTCGCTCTCTCTCTCGCCCCCTCCCTCTCTCTCTCACACCCCCTCCCTCTCTCTTTTGCCGCTTCCTCTCTCTCTTGCCCCACCCTCTCTCACCCCATCCTTCTTCGTCTCGCCCCCTCCCCCCTCTCTTGCCTCCGTCTCTCTCTCTCGCCCCCTCCCTCTCTCTCTCGCTCGCCCCTCCATCTCTCTTTCGCACCCCTCCCTCTCTCTCTCACACCCCTCTCTCTCACGCTCCCCTCTCTCTTGCCCCCTTTCCTTCCCCTCTCTCACACACCCCCTCTCTATCGCACTCCCTCTCTTTCGCCCTCTCCCTCTCTTTCTCGCCACCCTCCCTCTCTCTCTCTCACGCACCCCCTCCCTTTCTCTTTCGACCCTTCCTCTCTCTCTCGCTCCCCCTCCCTCTCCCTCTCGCCCACTCCTTCTCTCTATCGTGCGCTCCCTCTCTCTTTCACTCACCTCTCTCTCTCTCACCCTCCTCCCTCTCTCGCCCAATCCCCCTCTCTCTCCCGCACCCACCCTCTCTCTCGACACCCTGCCCTCTCTCTCCCTCGCCCCTACCCTCTTTCTCTCGCCCCCTCCCTCTATGTCTATCGCCCCATCCCTCTCTCTCTCGCCCCCTCCCTCACTATCTCTCTCGCCTCCTCCCTCATTCTCTCTCACCCCCTCCCTCTCTCTCTCCCCTCCCGCCCTCTCTCTCTCACACCCCCCTCTGTCTCTCACCGCCCTCCCTCTCTTTTTCATCCCCTCCATCTCTCGCTCACCCCCTCTCTCTATGTCTCAGCCACCTCCCTCTTTCTTTCGCCCCCTCTGTCTATGTCTCGCCCCACCTATCTCTCTATCTCTCGCCCCCACCTCTCTCTCTCGCTCCCTCCCTCTCTCCATTGCCCCCTCTCTATTGCCTGCTCACTCTCTCTCGCCTGCCCCCTCCCTTTCTCTCTCGTACACCCTGCCTCACCCCCTCCCTCCGTCCCTCTCGCCCCGTCCCCCCCTCTCTATCTCTCGCCCCCTCCCTCCCTCTCTCAACCTCTCTATCCCACTCCCTCAACCCCTCCCTCTATTTCTCAGCCCCCTGCCTCTCTCTCTCTAGTACCCTTCCTCTCTCTCTCGCCAACTTCCCTCTCTCTCTCACCCCCTCCCTCTCTCTCCCGCCCCTCCTCTCTCTCTCTCGCCCCTCAAACTCTCTGTCTCACACCCCACCCTCTCTCTCACACCCACTGTCTCTCACGCCCCTCTCTCTCTCTCTCGCAGCTCTCCCTTTCTCTCTCTCTCACCCCTCCCCTCCCCTCGCTCTCGCCCCATTCCCTCTCTCCCTCTCTCGCCCCCTCCCTCTCTCTCTCGCCCCTCCCTCTCTCTCTTGCCCCTCCGTCTCCCTCTCGCCCCCTTTCCTCTCTCTCTCCCGCCCCCTTCCTCTCTCTCTCTCCCTCTCCCTAACTCTCTCTCACTCACCCGCCTTCCTCTATCTCACGCGCCCCTCCCTCTCTCTCTCGCCCCCTCCCACTCTCTCACCCCCTTCTCCCTCACGCCTCCTCGCTCTCTCTCTCGCCCCTCCCTCTCTCTCACTCGCCCCTCCTCTCTGTCAACCCACTCCCTCTCTCTCTCGACACCCTCCCTCTCTCGACCACTCCCTCTTTCTCTTTTGCCCCCTACCTCCCTCTATCTCTCTCACGCCTCACAGTCTATCTCTCGCCCCTCCCTCCATCTCTTGCCCCTCCCCCTCTCTCTTGCCCCATCCCCCTCTCTCTTGCCCCCTTCCCCTCTGTCTCGCCCCAGCTCTCTCTCACACCCCCACACACTCTCTCTCGCCACCTCCCTCTCTCTCTCGCCCCTCCCACTCTCTCTCGCCCCCTCCCACTCTCTCACCCCCTTCTCCCTCACGCCTCCTCGCTCTCTCTCTCACCACTCCCTCTCTCTCACTCGCCCCTCCTCTCTGTCTCGCCCTCGTCTCTCTCTCTCTCTCTCTCTCTCTGTCAACCCACTCCCTCTCTCTCTCGACACCCTCCCTCTCTCGACCACTCCCTCTTTCTCTTTCGCCCCCTACCTCCCTCTCTCTCTCGCACACCTCACAGTCTATCTCTCGCCCCTCCCTCCATCTCTTGCCCCTCCCCCTCTCTCTTGCCCCATCCCCCTCTCTCTTGCCCCCTCCCACTCTGTCTCGCCCCAGCTCTCTCTCACACCCCCACCCACTCTCTCTCGCCACCTCCCTCTCTCTCAATCGCCTCCCTCTCTCTCTCAACCCCTCCCTCTCTCTATTGCCCACTCCCTCTCTCTCCCGCATCCCTCCCTCTCTCTCTGGATCCCCCGCCCTCTCTCTTCCTCGCCCGAACCCTCTCTCTCTCGCCCCCTCCCTCTATGTCTATCGCCCCATCACTCTCTCTCTCGCCCCCTCCCTCACTATCTCTCTCCACCCCTCCCTCATTCTCTCTCTCCCCCTCCCTCTCTCTCTCGCCCCTCTCTCTCGCCCCATCCCTCACTATCTCTCTCGCCCCCTCCCTCATTCTCTCTCACCCCCTCCCTCTCTCTCTCTCGCCCCCTCCCTCTCTCTCTCTCCCTCCCTCCCTCTCTCTCTCTCTCACACCCTCCCTCTGTCTCTCGCCGCCCTCTCTCTCTCTAATCCCCTCTATCTCTCTCTCACCCCCTCCCTCTATGTCTCAGCCTCCTCCCTCTTTCTCTCGCCCCCTCTGTCTATGTCTCGCCCCATCTATCTCTCTATCTCTCGCCCCCACCTCTCTCTCTCGCTCCCTCCCTCTCTCCATTACCCCTCTCTCTATTGCCCGCTCACTCTCTCACGCCTGCCCCCTCCCTTTCTCTCTCGTACCCCTGCCTCACCCCCTCCCTCCGTCCCTCTCGCCCCCTCCCTCCCTCTCTAACTCTCGCCCCCTCCCTCCCTCTCTCAACCCCTCTATCCCACTCTCTCACCCCCTCCCTCTATTTCTCAGCCCCCTGCCTCTCTCTCTCGTACCCTTCCTCTCTCTCTGGCCCCTCCTCTCTCTCTCCCACGCTTCACCCACGCTGTCTCACACCCCACCCTCTCTCACGCACCCACTGTCTCTCACGCCCCTCTCTCTCTCTCGCAGCTCTCCCTTTCTCTCTCTCTCACCCCTCCCCTCCTCTCTCTCGCAGCTCTCCCTTTCTCTCTCTCTCACCCCTCCCCTCCTCTCTCTCTCGCCCCATTCCCTCTCTTTCTCTCTCGCCCCCTCCCTCTCTCTCTCGCCCCTCCCTCTCTCTCTTGCCCCTCCGTCTCTCTCTCCCCCCCTTCCTCTCTCTCTCTCCCCCTCCCTAACTCTCTCTCACTCGCCCGCCTTCCTCTATCTCACGCACCCCTCCCTCTCTCTCTCGCCCCCTCCCACTCTCTCACCCCCTTCTCCCTCACGCCTCCTCGCTCTCTCTCTCGCCCCTCCCTCTCTCTCACTCGCCCCTCCTCTCTGTCTTGCCCTCGTCTCTCTCTCTCTGTGTCAACCCCCTCCCTCTCTCTTTCAACAAACTCCCACTCTCGACCACTCCCCCTTTCTCTTTCGCCCCCGACCTCCTTCTCTCTCTCTCCCGCCTCACAGTCCATCTCTCGCCCCTCTTGCCCAATCCCCCTCTCTCTGGCCCCCTCCCCCCTCTCTCGCCCCAGCTTTCTCTCACACCCCCACGCTCTCTCTCTCGCCACCTCCCTCTCTCTCAATCGCCTCCATCTCTTTCTCAACCCATCTCTCTCTCTTTCTCACCCCCTCCCTCTCTCTCTCACTCACCTCTCTCTCTCTCTTGCCCTCCTCCCAAACTCGCCCACCTCCCTCTCTCTGTCTCACCCCCTCCCTCTCTGTCGCCCGCCTACCTCTCTCTCGCCCCCTCCCTCTCTCTCTCTCTCGCACCCTCCCTCTCTCTCTCGCCCCCTCCCTCTATGTCTATCGCTCCATCCCTCTCTCTCTCGCCCCCTCCCTCACTATCTCTCTCGGCCCCTCCTTCATACTCTCTCGCCCACTCCCTCTCTCTTTCGCCAACCTCCCTCTCTCTCTCGCTCCTCCTCTCTCTCTCTCGCCCCTCACCCTCTCTGTCTCACACCCCTCCCTTTCTCTCACACCCACTGTCTCTCACGCCCCTCTCTCTCTCGCCCCTCCCTTCCTCTCTCTCTCGCCCCGTCTTCTCGGTCTCTCATTTGCCCCCTCCTTCTCTCTCTCTCCCTCCCTCTGTCTCTCTCGCTCCCTCCCTCTAACTCTCTCGCCCCCTCCCTCTCTCTCTCGCCCCCTCCCTCTCTTTTGCCCCTCCCTCTCTCTTGCCCCTCCGTCTCCCTCTCGCCCCCTTACCTCTCTCTTGCTCGCCCCTTCCTCTCTCTTTTGCCCCCTCTCTCTCCCGCCCCCTTTCTCTCTCGCACCCATCCCTCTCTCTCTCGCACCCCTCCCTCTCTCTCTCGCCCCCTCCCTTTCACTCTCGCCCCCTTTCCTCTCTCTCTCGCCCCCTCCCTCCCTCTCTCTCGGCCCCTCCCTCTCTCTCTCACCCCTCCCTCTCTCTCTCGCCCCGTCCCTCTCTCTCTCTCTCGCCCCCTCGCTCTCTCTTTCTCTCACCCTCTCCCTCTGTCGCTCGCCCCCTCCCTCTCTCTCTCATCCCCTCCACCTCTCTCTCACGCCCTCCCTCTATCTCTCAGCCTCCTCCCTGTTTCTCTCGCCCCCTCTGTCTCTGTCTCGCCCCATCTATCTATCTCTCCGTCCCCCCCACTTGCTCTCTCACCCCTCCCTCTCTCTCTCGCCGCCACCTCTCTCTCTCTTTCCTTCCCTCTCTCCATTGCCCCTGTCTCTCTATCGCCCCCTCCCTCTCTCTCTCTCGCCTGCCCCCTCCCTTTCTCTCTCGCACATCTCTCGCTCACCCCCTCCGTCCATCGCTCTTATCCACTCCCTCCCTCTCTCTCACGCACTCACTCTCTCTTGCTCCCCTCACTATCCCTCTCATCCCCCTCCCCCTCTCTCACTCGCCCACTCCATCTCGCTCCCGCCACACCACCCTCTCTCGCACGCCCTCTCCTTCCCTCCCTCTCACGCCCCCTTCCCTCTCTCTCGACCTCCTCCCTCTCTCTCTTGCCCCCACTCTCTCTCGCCCCCTTTCTCTCTCACATCCGTCCGACTCTCTCTCGCACCCCTCCCTCTCTCTCTCGCTCCCTCCCTTTCTCTCTCGCCCCCTTTCCTCTCTCTCTCGCCCCCTCCCCCTCTCTCTCGACCCCTCCCTCTCTCTCTCACCCCTCCCTCTCTCTCTCGCCCCTACCCTCTCTCTCTCTCGCCCGCTCCCTCTCTCTCTCATCCCCATCCCCCCTCTCACTCGCCCCCTCCATCTCTTTCACGCACCACACCCTATCTTTCACGCCGCCTCGGTCCCTCCCTCTCTCGCCCCATTCCCTCTCTCTCGACATCCTCCCTCTCCATCTTGCCCCCCTCTCTCTCTCGGCTCCTCCCTCTCTCTCTCTCGCCCCGTCCCTCTCTCTCTCTCACACCCTCCCCCTCTCTCTCACCCCCTCCCTCTCTCTCTTGCCCCCTCCCTCTCTCTCTCGCTCCCATCTCTCTCACCCGCGCCTTCCCTGTCTCTCGCCCCCTCTCTCTCTCGCCCCCTCCCTCTCTCTCACACCCCCTCTCTCTCGCCACCTCCCTCTCTCTCTCTCACCCCGTCTCCCTCTCACCCCCCTCTCTCTCTCGCCCCCGTGCCTCTCTCTTTCGCCCCCTCACTCTCTCTCGCCACCCTCCCTCTCTCTCTCACCCGCCCCCCTCTCTCTCGCCCCCTCCCTCTGTCTCTCTCACCCCCTCTCCCTCTCGCCCCTCTCTCTCTCGCCCCCGTGCCTCTCTCTCGCCCCCTCACTCTCTCTCTCGCCCCCTCCCTCTCTCTCTCTCACCCCCCTCTCTCTCGCCACCTCCCTCTCTCTCTCACCCCCACTCACTCTCGCCCCTCTCTCTCTAGCCCCCGTGCCTCCCTCTCTCGCCCCCTCACTCACTCTTGCCACACTCCCTCTCTCTCTCACCCGCCCCCCTATCTCTCGCCCGCTCCCTCTTTCTCTCATCCCCTGCCTCTCTCTCACCCCCTGCCTCTCTCTCTCGCCGCCCCTCCATCTCTCTCTCGCAACCCTCCCTCTCTCCCTCACCCCCTTCTTGAAACCCCTCTCTCTCTCGCACCTCCTTCTCTCTCTCGCCCCCTCACTCTTGCCCCCTCCCTCTCTCTCTCGCCACTCTCACTCTCTCTTACCCGACACCCTCCCTCTCTCTCTCGCCCCCTCCCTCTCACACTCTCTCACCCCCTGCCTCTCTATCTTGCCCTCTCTCTCTCTTTTTCCCGCTCCATATCTCTTTTGCCCGCTCCCTCTCTCTCTCTCGCACCCATCTCTCTATTTCTCTCGCCCCCCTCCCTCTCTCTCTGGCCCCCTTCCTCTTTCACTCTCACACCGCCCTCTCTCAAACATACACCTCCCTCTCTCTCTCACCCCTCCCTCTCTCTCTCGCCCCTCCATCTCTCTCTCGCCCCTCCATCTCTCCCTCACACACCTTCCTCTCTCTCTCACCTCCCTCCCCCGTCTCTCAACACCCCCTCACTCTCTCGCCCCCTCCCTCTCTCTCACACACCTTCCGTCTCTCTCTCTCTCATCCCCCTCCCTCTCTCTCTCTCGCCCACCGTCTCTCTCTCTCACCCCTCTCCCTCTCTCTGTATCACCACCTCCCTCTCCTCCCCTCTCTCTCCTCCCCTCTCTCTCTCCCCTTCCCTCTCTCTCTCTCCACCCTCACTCTCTCTCTCGCCCCCTCCCTCTCTCTCTGTTGCCGCTTCCCTCTTTCTCTCGCCCCCTCCTTCTCTCTTTGTTTTGCCTCCTCCCTCTTTCTCTCACCAGCTCCCTCTCTCTCTCGCCCCCTCCCTCTTTTCCTCAACACCCTTCCTCTCTCTCTCATCCCCTCCAACTCTCTCTCACCCCCTCCCACTCTCTCTCACCCACCCGCCTCCCTCTCTCTCGATCCCCTCCCTCTCTCTTGGCCCCTCCCTCTCTCTCTCTCTTGCCCCTCGCTCTCTCTCTGTCTCGCCCTCCATCGCTCTCTCGCCTCCTTAACTCTCTCTCTCTCGCCCCCTCCCTCTCACTCTCACACACCCGCCTCCCTCTCTCTCTCTTCCCCCTACCTCTCTCTCTCACCTACCCCTCTCTCTCACCCCTCCCTCTCTCTCTCGCCCACTCCCGCTCTCTCTCGCCCCTCCCTCTCTCTCTCGCCCCTCTTCTCTCTCTGTTGCCCCACTCCCTCTCTATCACTTTCGCCCTCCTCTCTCTCTCTCTCGCACCCTCCCTCTCTCTCTCGCCTCTCCCTCTCTCTCTCGCCCCCACACACTCTCTCGCCCCACCCTCCCTCTCTCTCTCGCCCCCCACCCTCTCTCTCTCGTCCCCTCCCATCTCTATCGCCACCCTCCCCCTCTCTCTCGCCCCCTCCCTCTCTCTCTCAGCGCCTCCCTTTCTCTCTCTCACACCCATCCCTCTCTCTCTTGCCACCCTCGCTCGCTCTGTCTCGCCGCGCTCCCTCTCTCTCTCGTCCCAATCCTTCTTTCTCTCGCCACTTCCCCTCTCTCTTGCGCCTTCCCTCTCTCTCGCCCCTCCATCTCTCTCTCACCCCCTCCCTCTCTCTCACCCCCTCCCTCTCTCTCTCACCACCCTTCCTCGCTCTCTCGCCCCCTCCCTCTCTCTCACACCATTTCCCTCCATCTCTCGCCCCCTCTCTCTCTCTCTCACCCCATTCCCTCTCTCTCTCTTGCCCTCGTCCCACTCTCTCTCGCCCCCTCCCTCTCTCTCTTGCCTCCCCTCTCTCTGTCTCGCCCCCCTCCTCTCGCCCCCTCCTTCTCTCTCGCTCGCCCTCCTCCCTCTCTCAGCCGCCCCACTCCCTCTCTCTGTCTCTCCCCTCCCTCTCTCTCCCTCTCACCCCCTCCCTCTCCACCACTCCCTCTCTCTCTCGCCTTCACTCTCTCTCTGCCCCCTCCATCTTTATCTTGCCCCCTCCCTCTCTCTCGCGCCCCCTCCCTCTCTCTCACTCTCGCCACCTCCCTCCCCCTCTCTCTCGCCCCCTCCCACTCTCTCTCACCCACCCACCTCCCTCTCTCTCGTCCCCCTGCCTCTCTCTCTCGGCCGCTTCGTCTCTGTCGTGCCCCTCCCTCTCTCTCTGTCTCCCCCTCCATCTCTGTCTCGCCTCCCTAACTCTCTCTCTCGCTGGTTCCTCTCTCTCTCGCCCTCTCCCCCTCTCTCAAACTCCCGCCTCCCTCTCTCTCTCGTCCCCCACCCTCTCTCTCTCACCCGCCCCTCTCTCTCTCGCCCCCTCCCGCTCTCTCTCGCCCCTCCCTCTCTCTCTCACCCCTCTTCTCTCTCTGTTGCCCCACTCCCTCTCTATCCCGTTCGCCCTCCTCTCTCTCTCTCTCTCTCTCTCTCTCGCCCCCTCCCTCTCTCTCTTGCCTCTCCCTCTCTCTATCGCCCCCCACACTCTCTCTCGCACCACCCTCCCACTCTCTCACACCCCACTCTCTCTCACCCCCCGCCCTCTCTGTCTCGTCCCCTCCCTCTCTCTATCGCCACCCTCCCTCTCTCTCTCGTCCCCTCTCTCTCGCCCCCCCTCTCTCGCCCCCTCCCTCTCTCTTTCTCCCGCCTCCCTCTCTCTCTCGTCCCCTCCCTCTCTCTATCGCCACCCTCCCCCATCTCTCGTCCCCTCTCTCTCCCCCCCTCTCTCGCCCCCTCCCTCTCTCTCTCTCCGCCTCCCTCTCTCTCTCTCACACGCATCCCTCTCTCTCTTGCCGCCCTTCCTCTCTCTCTTGTCCCAACCCCTCTCCCTCTTGCCACCTCCCCCACTCTTCCCCCGCCCTCGCTATCTCGCATCCTTCCCTCTCTCTCACACACCTCCCTCTCTGACCCACACACCTCTCTCTCGATCTCTAAGCCCTCCCCCTCTCTCTCACCCCTTCCCTCTCTCTCGCCCCTCCATCTCTCTATCACCACTTCCTCTCTCTCTCACACCCCTCCTCTCTCTCTCAACACCCTCCCTCTCTCTCTCACCACCCTCCCTCGCTCTCTCGCCCCCTCCCTCTCTCTCTCGCCCCTTCCCTCTCTCTCTCGCCCTGTCCCTCTCTCTCTTGCCACTCCCTCTCTCTGTCTCGCCCGCTCCCTCTCTCTCTCTCTCGCCTCCCTCTTTCTCTCCATCCCTCTCTCTCTCACCCACGTCTCTCTCCATCTTGCCTCCCTCCCTCCCTCTCTCGCCCCTTCCTCACTCACTCTCACACCACCCTCTCTCAAACACACACCTCCCTCTCTCTCTCACCCCTCCCTCCCTCTCTCACCCCTTCCTCTCTCTCTCGCCCGCTCCCTCTCTCTCTCGCACCTTCCCTCTCTCTCTCGCCCCCATACCACTCTCTCTCGCCCCACCCTCCCTCTCTCTCTCGCCCCCTCCCTCTTTCCTCCCCCTCCCTCTCTCTCACCACGTCCCTCTCTCTCTTGCCCCCCTCCCTCTCTCTCTGTCTCGCCGCCCTCCCTCTCTCTCTTGCCCCCTCCCTCTTTCTCTCCCCCTCCCTCTCTCTCACCACGTCCCTCTCTCTCTTGTCCCCTCCCTTGCTCTCTCGCCCCCTTCCCTCCCTCTCTCGCCCCTTCCCCTCTCTCTCTCACACCTCACTCTCGCTCTCACACCTCCCTCTCTCTATCACCCGATCCCTCTCTCTCTCGCCCCTTCCCTCCGTCGCTCGCACTTCCAGCTCTCTCTCACCCCTTCCTCTCTCTCACACACACCCCTCCCTCTCTCTCACACCTTCCCTCTCTCACTCACCCGCCCCCTCCCTCTCTCGCCCTCCTCCACTGTCTCTCGCTCCCTCCTTCTCACTCTTGCCCCCTCCTTCTCTCTCTCGCCCCCACTTCTCTCGCCCCCTCCCTCTCTCTCTCGCCCCCTCCCTGTCTCTCTTGCCCGCCTCCCATTCTCTCTCGCCCCGTCCTTCTCTCTCTTGTCCCCTCCCTCTCTCTCTCGTCCCCCCTCTCTCGTCCCTTCCCTCTCTCTCTCGCGCCTTCATCTCTCTCTCACCCCGTCCTCTCTCTCTCACCCTCCTCCCTCTCTCTCTCAAACCCTCCCTCTCTCTCTCACCCCCTCCCTCTCTCTCTCTCACCACCCTTCCTCGCTCTCTCGCCCCCTCCCTCTCTCTCACACCACTTCCCTCTCTCTCTCGCCCCCCTCTCTCTCTCTCGCCACTCTCCCTCTCTCTCTTGCACCCCTCCCACTCTCTCTCGCTGCTCCCCCTCTCTCTCTCGCCCTCCTCCCTCTCTCTGTCGTCCCTCTCCCTCTCTCTGTCTCTCCCCCCTCCCTCTCTCTCCTCTCACCCCCCTCCCCACTCCACCACTCCCTCTCTCTCCCCTTCCCTCTCTCTCTGCCCCCTCCCTCTCTCTCTCTTGCCCCCTCCCTCTCTCTCTCTCGACCCCCCTTGTCTCACCCTCCTCCCTCTCTCTCTCAAACCCTCCCTCTCTCTCTCACCCCCTCCCTCTCTCTCTCTCACCACCATTCCTCGCTCTCTCGCCCCCTCCCTCTCTCTCACACCACTTCCCTCTCTCTCTCGCCCCCCCCTCTCTCTCTCGCCACTCTCCCTCTCTCTCTCGCCCCCTCCCTCTCTCTCTCACCCCACACCCTCTCTCTCTTGCACCCCTCCCACTCTCTCTCGCTGCTCCCCCTCTCTCTCTCGCCCTCCTCCCTCTCTCTGTCGTCCCTCTCCCTCTCTCTGTCTCTCCCCCTCCCTCTCTCTCCCTCTCACCCCCCTCCTCTCCACCACTCCCTCTCTCTCCCCTTCCCTCTCTCTCTGCCCCCTCCCTCTCTCTCTCTTGCCCCCTCCTCTCTCTCTCTCGCCCCCCCTTGTCTCAGCACCTCCCTCTCTCTCTCATTCCTCCCTCTCTCTCTCTCGCCCCCTCCCACTTTCTCTCACCCACCCGTCTCCCTCTGTCTCTCGTCCCCCTGCCTCTCTCTCTCGGCCGCTCCCTCTCTACCTCTTGCCCCTCCCTCTCTGTCTCTCTCTCTGTCTCCCCCTCCATCTCTGTCTCGCCTCCCTAACTCTCTCTCTCGCTGTTTTCTATCCCTCTCTCGCCCCCTCCCTCCCTCTCTCTCACACACCCGCCTCCCTCTCTCTCTCGTCGCCCTCCCTCTCTCTCTCGCCCCTTCACGCTCTACCTCGCCTCTCCCTCTCTCTCTCGCCCCTCTCTCCCTCTCTGTCGCCCCACTCTTTCTCTATCTCTTTCCCCCTCCTCTTTCTCGCTCGCCCCCTCCCTCTCTCTCTCGCCTCTCCCTCTCTCTCTCGCCCCCTCCCACTCTCTCTCTCGCCCCACCCTCCTCTCTCTCTCGCCCCCTCCCTCTTTCTCTCCCCCTCCCTCTCTCTCACCACGTCCCTCTCTCTCTTGCCCCCTCCCTTGCTCTCTCGCCCCCTTCCCTCCCTCTCTCGCCCCTTCCTCTCTCTCTCTCACACCTCACTCTCGCTCTCACACCTCCCTCTCTCTATCACCCGATCCCTCTCTCTCTCGCCCCTTCCCCTCTCACCCCTTCCTCTCTCTCTCACACACCCCTCCCTCTCTCTCACACCTTCCCTCTCTCACTCACCCGCTCCCTCCCTCTCTCGCCCTCCTCCCACTCTCTCTTGCCCCCTCCTTCTCTCTCTCGCCCCCTCCTTCTCTCTCTCTCGCCCCCCACTTCTCTCGCCCCCTCCCTCTCTCTCTCGCCCCCTCCCTGTCTCTCTTGCCCTCCTCCCACTCTCTCTCGCCCCGTCCTTCTCTCTCTTGCCCCCTCCCCTCTCTCTTTCGTCCCCCCCTTCTCGTCCCTTCCCTCTCTCTCTCTCGCCCCTCCATCTCTCTCTCACCCCTTCCTCTCTCTCTCACCCTCCTCCTTCTCTCTCTCAAACCCTCCCTCTCTCTCTCACCCCCTCCCTCTCTCTCTCACCACCCTTCCTCGCTCTCTCGCCCCCTCCCTCTCTCTCGCCACTCTCCCTCTCTCTCTCGCCCCCTCCCTCTCTCCCTCTCACCCCACACCCTCTCTCTCTTGCACCCCTCCCACTCTCTCTCGCCGCTCCCTCTCTCTCTCTCGCCCTCCTCCCTCTCTCTGTCGCCCCTCTCCCTCTCTCTGTCTCTCCCCCTCCCTCTCTCTCCCTCTCACCCCCTCCCTCTCCACCACTCCCTCTCTCCCCTTCCCTCTCTCTCTTGCCCCCTCCCTCCCTCTCTCTCACACACCCGCCTCCCTCTCTCTCTCGTCCCCCTCCCTCTCTCTCTCACCCGTCCCTCTCTCTCTCACCCCTCCCTCTCTCACTCGCCCCTTCCCGCTCTACCTCACCTCTCCCTCTCTCTCTCGCCCCTCTCTCTCTCTGTCGCCCCACTCCTTCTCTATCGCTTTCGCCCTCCTCTCTCTCGCTCGCCCCCTCCCTCTCTCTCTCGCCTTTCCCTCTCTCTCTCGCCCCCTCCCACTCTCTCTCTCGCCCCCCTCCCACTCTCTCTCTCGCCCCACCTTCCCTCTCTCTCTCGCCCCCACTCTCTCTCGCCCTCTGCACTCTCTCTATCATCCCCTCCCTCTCTATATCGCCACCCTCCCTCTCTCTCACACCCATCCCTCTCTCTCTTGCCCCCCCCTCCCTCGCTCAGTCTCGCCGCCCTCCCTCTCTCTCTCATCCCCCACCCTCCCTCTCACCCACCCGCCTCCCTAGCTGTCTCGTCCCAATCCCTCTCTCTCTCGCCACCTCCCTGTCTCTCCTGCCCCCTCCCTCATCACTAGCCTCTCTCCCTTTCTCACCCACACAGCTCTCTCTCTCTCACCCCACCCTGTCTCTTGCCCGCTCCCCCTCTCTCTCGCCCCTTCCCTCACTCACTCGCCTCTCCATCTCTCTCTCACCACTTCCTCTCTCTCTCACCCCCCTCCCACTCTCTCAGCCCCCTGCTCTCTCTCTCTCGCCCCCTCCCTCTCTCTCTTACCCCTTTCCTCTCTCTCGCTCCCTCCCTCTCTCTATCTCTCACCCCCTCCCTCTCTCTCTCACCCGTCCCTCTCTCTGTCACCCCTCCCTCTCTCTCTCGCCCCTTCCCGCTCTACCTCGCCCCTCCCTCTCTCTCTCTCGCCCCTCTCCCTCTCTCTGTCGCCCCACTCCTTCTCTATCGCTTTCGCCCTCCCCTCGCTCACTCGCCCCCTCCCTCTCTCTCTCGCTTCTCCCTCTCTCTCTTGCCCCCTCCCTCTCTCTCTCTGTCGCCCCCTTCTCTCGCCCCCTCCCTTTATCCCTCGCCCCCTCCCTCTCTCTCTATCTCTACACCACCCTTCCTCTATCTCTCGCCCCCTCCGTCTCTCTCTCGCCACTTTCCTTCTCTCTGTCTCGCCCACTCCCTCTCTCTCTCGACCCTCCCTCTCTCTCTCACACCCTCCCCATCTATCTCACCCCCTCCCTCTCTGTCTCGCCCCCCTCTCCTCACCCCTCTCTATCGCCCTCTCCCTCTCTCTCTCGCCCCCTCTCGCTCTCTCGCCCCTCCCTCTCTCTCTCTCTCGCCACCGTCCCTCACTCTCTCGCGCCCCCTCTCTCACTCACCACGTCCCTCTCTCTCTTGCCCCCTCCCTCTCACTCTGTCTCGCCGCCCTCCCTCTCTCTCTCGTCCCCCTCCCTCTCTCTCACCCATACGCCTCGCTCTCTCTCTCATCCCCCTCCCTCTCTCTCTCGACCCCTCCCTCTCTCTCTTGCCCCCTCACTTGCTCTCTCGCCCCCCTCCCTCTCTCTCTCACCCACTCCCTCTCTCTCTCACCACCCTCCATCTCTCTCTCGCACTTCCAGCTCTCTCTCACCCCTTGATCTCTC
Organism: Chiloscyllium punctatum; assembly: GCF_047496795.1. Taxonomy (NCBI): domain Eukaryota; kingdom Metazoa; phylum Chordata; class Chondrichthyes; order Orectolobiformes; family Hemiscylliidae; genus Chiloscyllium; species Chiloscyllium punctatum. The sequence continues at coordinate 63,432,167 of NC_092759.1, forward strand.
TCTCACACCCCTCCCTCTCTCTCTCACCACCCTCCATCTCTCCCTCGCCCCCTCCCTCTGTCTCTCACACCTTCCCTCTCTCACTCACCCGCTCCCTCTCTCTCAGCCCCTCCCTCTCTCTCTCCCCTTCCATCTCTTTCTCTCTCTCCCTCCCTCTCTCTCCCGCCCCTGTCCCTCTCTCTCGCACCCCCTCTCTCTCGCCCCAACCCTCTTTCTCTCGACCCCTCCCTCTCTCTCTCGCCCCCGTCCCTCTTTCTCTCCCGCCCCCTCCATCTCTCTCGGCCCCTCCCTCTCTCTCTCGCCCCCTCAATCTCTCTCTCACCCACCCGCCTCCCTCTCTCTCTCGCCGTTTCCTCTCTATCTCGCCCCTCCCTCTCTCTCACACACGCCCGCCTCCCTCTCTCTCTTGCCCCCTCCCGCTCTCTCGTCCCCTCCCTCTCTCTCTCGCCTCTCTCCCACTTTCTGTCTCCCCCATCTCTCTTGCCCTCAACTCTCTCTCTCACGCCTCCCTCCCTCTCTCTCTCGCCCCCTCGCGCTCTCTATCTCGCCCCACCCTCCCTATCTCTCTCGCCCCCACTCTCTCTCTCCCCCCCACTCTCTATTTCTCGTTCGCTCCCTCTCTCTATCGCCATCCTCCCTCTCTCTCTCCCCCTCCCTCTTTGTCTCGGCCCCTCCCTCTATCTTTAGTTCGCCCCATCCCTCTGTCTCTCGCCCCACTCCCTCTCTCTCTCGCCCCCCACCCTCTCTCTCTGGGACCCCACTCTCTCGCTGCCATCCCTCCCTCTCTCTCTCGACCCCCTCCCTCTCTCTCACCCACCCGCCTCCCTCTCTCTCTCGTCCCCTTCCATCTCTCTCTCACCCCTTTCCTCTCTCTCGCTCCCTCCCTCTCTCTCTCAATCCCCTCCCTCTCTCTTTTGCCCTCGTCCCACTCTCTCTCGACCCCTCCCTCTCTCTCTTGCCCCCTCCCTCTCTCTGTCGCCCCCCTTCTCTCGCCCCCTCCCTTTATCTCTCGCCCCCTCCCTCTCTCTCTCTCTCTACACCTCCCTTCTCTCTCTCTCGCCCCCTCCGTCTCTCTCTCGCCCCTCTCCTTCTCTCTCTCGACTCTCCCTCTCTCTCTCACCCCCTCCCTCTCTCTCTCACCCCCTCCCTCTCTGTCTCGGCCCCCACTCTCTCTCTCCCCCCTCTCTATCGCCCCCTCCCTCTCTCTCTGGCCCCCTCTCGCTCTCTCGCCCCCTCCCTCTCTCTCTCTCGTCACCTCCCTCTTTCTCTCCCCCTCCCTCTCTTCGCCCCCGTCCCTCTCTCTCTTGCCCCCTCCCTCTCTCTCTGTCTCGCCGCCCTCCCTCTCTCTCTCATTCCCCTCCCTCTCTCTCTCGACGCCTCCCTCTCTCTCTTGCCCCCTCCCTTGCTCTCTCGCCCCCCTCCCTCTCTCTCTCGCCCCTTCCTCTCTCTCACACACACCTCACTCTCTCACCCACACATGTCCCTCTCTCTCTCACCACTCCCTCTCGCTCTCACCCCTCCCTCTCTCTCTCACCCGCTCCCTCGGTCTCTCGCCCCTTCCCTCTCTCTCTCACACTTCCAGCTCTCTCTCACCCCTTCCTCTCTCTCTCACACCCCTCCCTCTCTCTCTCACCACCCTCCATCTCTCCCTCGCCACCTCCCTCTGTCTCTCACACCTTCCCTCTCTCACTCACCCGCTCCCTCCCTCTCTCGCCCCCGTGCCTCTCTCTCTCGCCCTCCTCCCACTCTCTCTCACCACCTCCTTCTCTCTCTTGTCCCCTCCTTCTCTCTCTCTCTCTCTCACGCCCCCCACTTCTCTCGCCCCCTCTCTCTCTCGGCCCCTCCCTGTCTCTCTTGCCCTCCTCCCACTCTCTCTCGCCCCGTCCTTCTCTCTCTTGCCCCCCTCTCTCTTTCGTCTCCGACTTCTCTCGCCCCTCCCTCTCTCTTTCGCCACCCTCCCTCTCTCTCGCCCCCCTCCCTCTCTCTCTCTCACCCCTTCCCTCTCTCTCTCCCCTTCCCTCTCTTTTTCTCTCTCCCTCCCTCTCTCTCCCGCCCCTGTCCCTCTCTCTCGCACCCCCTCGCTCTCGCCCCGACCCTCTTTCTCTCGCCCCCTCCCTCTCTCTCTCGCCCCCTCTCTCTCTCTCCCCCCCACTCTCTATATCTCGTTCGCTCCCTCTCTCCATCGACATCCACCCTCTCTCTCACCCCCTCCCTCTTTGTCTCGGCCCCTCCCTCTATCTTTAGTTCGACCCCCTCCCTCTCTCTCACCCACCCGCCTCCCTCTCTCTCTCATCCCCTTCCATCTCTCTCTCAATCCCCTCCCTCTCTCTCTCGCCCCCACCATCTCTCTTGTCCCCTCCCTCTCTCTCTCGCCCTCCCTCTTTTTCTCAACACCCACCCTCTCTCTTATCCCCTCCCTCTCTGTCTCGACGCCCCTCTCTCTCTCGGCCCCTACCTCTCACTCTCGCCTCCTCCATCTCTCTCTCACCGACCCGCCTCCCTCTCTCTCTCGTGGTTTCCTCTCTCTCTCGCCCACCTCGCTCTCTCTCTCTCTCGCGCCACCCTCCCTCTCTCTCTCTCACCCCCACTCTCTCTCGCCCCCCCACTCTCTATATCTCGTCCCCTCCCTCTCACTATCGCCATCCTCCCTCTCTCTCTCCCCCTCCCTCTTTGTCTCGCCCCCTCCCTCTCTCTTTCTTTTGCCCCATCCATCTGTCTGTCGCCCCACTCCCTCTCTCTCTCGCTGCCCTCACTCTCTCTCTCTCTCACCCCATCTCCCTTTCGCCCCCCTCTCTGTCTCGCCCCCGTGCCTCTTCTCTCGCCCCCTCACTCTCTCTCTCGCCCCCTCCCTCCCTCTCACCCACCTCTCTCTCGCCACCTCCCTCTCTCTCTCTCACACCCTCTCCCTCTCGCCCCCCTCTCTCTCTCGCCCCCGTGCCTCCCTCTCTCGCCCCCTCACTCACTCTCGCCTCCCTCCCTCTCTCTCTCACCCGCCCCACTATCTCTCGCGCGCTCCCTCTTTCTCTCGTCCCCTGCCTCTCTCTCACCCCCTGCCTCTCTCTCTCGCCCCCTCCATCTCTCGCGCAACCCTCCCTCTCTCCCTCCCCCCCTTCTTGAAACCCCTCTCTCTCTCTCGCACCTCCCTCTCTCTCTCTCTCCCCCCTCACTCTTGCCCCCTCCCTCTCTCTCGCCACTCTCACTCTCTCTTACCCGACCCCCTCCCTCTCTCTCTCGCCCCCTCCCTCTCACACTCTCTCACCCCCTGCCTCTCTATCTTGCCCTCTCTCTCTCTTTTTCCAGCTCCATATCTCTTTTGCCCGCTCCTTCTCTCTCTCTCGCACCCATCTCTCTATCTCTCTCGCCCCCCCTCCCTCTCTCTCTGGCCCCCTTCCTCTCTCACTCTCACACCGCCCTCTCTTAAACATACACCTCCCTCTCTCTCTCACCCCTCCCTCTCTCTCTCGCCCCTCCATCTCTCTCTCGCCCCTCCATCTCTCTCTCTCTCACTCCTTCCTCTCTCTCTCACCCCCCTTCCCCGTTCTCTCAACACCCCCCTCACTCTCTCGCCCCCATCCCTCTCTCTCACACCCCTTCCCTCTCTCTCTCATCCCACTCCCTCTCTCTCTCTCTTGCCCTACTCCCACTCTCTCTCGACCCCTCGCTCTCTCTCTTGCCCCCTCCCTCTGTCTGTCACGGGCCCCCATCTCTCGCCCCCTCGCTCTCTCTCTCGTCCACCTCCCTCTCTCTCTCTCGCCCCTCTCCCTCTCTCTGTCTCACCCCTCCCTCTCCTCCGCTCTCTCTCCTCCCCTCTCTCTCTCCCCTTCCCTCTCTCTCTCTCCACCCTCACTCTCTCTCTCGCCCCCCTCCCTCTCTCTCTGTTGCCGCTTCCATCTTTCTCTCGCCCCCTCCTTCTCTCTTTCTTTTGCCTCCTCCCTCTTTCTCTCACCAGCTCCCTCTCTCTCTCGCCCCCTCCCTCTCTCTCTCTCTCTCGCCCCCTCCTTCTTTTCCTCAACACCCCCTCCCCTCATCTCTCTCTCACCCCTCCCCACTCTCTCTCACCCTCCACCTCACTCCCCCGCCTCCCTCCTCTCGAACCCCTCCATCTCTCTCGGCCCCTCCGTCTCTCTCTTGCCCCTCGCTCTCTCTCTGTCTCCCCCCTCCATCTCTCTCTCGCCTCCTTAACTCTCTCTCGCCGTTTCCTCTCTCTCTCGCCCCCTCCCCTCTCTCTCTCACCCACCCGCCTCCCTCTTCTCCGTCCAGCTCCCTCTCTCTCTCACCTACCCCTCTCTCTCACCCCTCCCTCTCTCTCTCGCCCCCTCCTTCTCTCTCTTGTCGGCTCCTTCTCTCTCTCTCTCTCGCCCCCCACTTCTCTCGCACCCCTCTCTCTCTCGCCCCCTCCCTGTCTTTCTTGCCCTCCTCCCACTCTCTCTCACCCCGTCCTACTCTCTCTTGCCCCCTCCCTCTCTCTCTCGTCCCCGACTTCTCTCGCCCCCTTCCTCGCTCTCTCTCTCGCTCCATCCCTCTCTCTGTCTCGACCCCTCCCTCTCTCTCCCTCTCTCCCCTCCCTCTCGCCCCCTCCCTCTCTCTCTCTCCCCTTCCCTCTCTTTGTCTCTCTCCCTTCCGCTCTCTCCCGCCCCTGTCGCTCTCTCTCGCGCCCCCTCGCTCTCGCCCCGACCCTCATTCTCTCGCCCCCTCCCTCTCTCTCTCGCCCCCTCCCTCTCTCTCTCGCCCCCTCCCACTCTCTCTCGCCCCGTCTCTCTCTCTCTCGCCCCCTCCATCTCTCTTGTCCCCTCCCTCTCGCTCTCTCGCCCCCTCCCTCTTTTTCTCAACACCCTCCCTCTCTCTCTCATCCCCTCCCTCTCTGTCTCGACGCCCCACTCTCTCTCGGCCCCTCCCTCTCTCTCTCGCCCCCTCCAAGTCTCTCTCACCGACCCGCCTCCCTCTCTCTCTCGCCGTTTCCTCACTATTTCGCCCCCTCCCTCTCTCTCACACACACCCGCCTCCCTCTCTCTCGCCCCCTCCCGCTCTCTTGTCCCCTCCCTCACTCTCTGTCGCCCCTCTCCCACTCTCTGTCGCCCCTATCGCTCTCGCCCTGCTCCCTCTCTCTCACGCCCTCCTCCCTCTCTCTCTCGCCCCTGCCCTCTCTCTCTTGCCAATCCCTCTCTCTCTGGCCCACCTTGCTCTCTCTCTCTCGCCCCACCCTCCCTCACTCTCTCTCGCCCCCACTCTCTCTCGCCCCCCACTCTCTATATCTCGTCCCCTCCATCTCTCTCTCGCACCCCTCCCTCTCTCTCTAGCCCCCTCCCTTTCTCTCTAACACCCTCCCTCTCTCTCTTTCGCACCCCTCTCTGTCTCTCTAGCCCCCTCCCTCTCTCTCTCCACCCCACCCTCTCTCTCTCAGACCCCACTCTCTCGCTGCGTTCCCTCTCTCTCTCGTCCCCCTCCCTCTCTCTCACCCAACCGCCTCCCTCTCTCTCGACCCCATCCCTCTCTCTCTCGCCATCTCCATCTCTCTCTTGCCCCCTCCCTCGCTCTCTCGCCTCCCTCCCTCTCTCACCCGCACATCTCCTTCTCTCTCTCACCCCTCCCTCTCTCTCGTCCCTCCATCTCTCTCTCACCACTTCCTCTCTCTCTCAACCCTCTCCCTCTCTCTCTCACTACCCTCCCTCTATCTCTCGCCCCCTCCCTCTCTATCTCACCCCTTTCCTCTCTCCCTCGCCCCCTCCCAACCTCTCTCTCACGACCGTCCCACTCTCTCTTGCCCTCCTCTCACTCTCTCTAGCCCCTTCCCTCTCTGTCTTGCCCCGTCTCTCTCTTTCTCTTGCCCCCTTCTCTCCCCCCCTCCCTGTCTCTCTCGCCCCCCTCCCTCTCTCTCTCTCGGACCCTCCCTCTCTCTCTGTCGCTCCCGCCCTCTTTCTCTCGCCCCCTCCCTCTCTCTCCGTCCCCACCTCCCTCTCTCTCTCTGGCTCCCTCCCTCTCCGTATCGCCCCCTCACACTATCTCTCGCCCCCTCCCTCTCTCTCTCTCACACCCTCCCTCTTTTTGTCAACACACTCCCTCTCTCTCTCGCCCCCTCCCCCTCTCTCTCACCCGCTCCATCTCTCTCTCGCCTCCCTCCCTCTCTCTCTCGCTGTTTCCTCTCTCTCTCACCCCTTCCTTCTCTCACCCGCCCCCTCCCTCTCTCGCTCACCCCTCCCGCTCTATCTCTCGACTCCCTCCCTCTCTCTCTCACCCCGTCCCCCACTCTCTCGCCAGCTCCCTCTTTCTCTCACCTCTCTCTCTCGCCCCCTTCCCTCTCTCTATCGCCCCCTTGCCTCTCTCTCTCTTGCCCCCTCGCTCCCTCTTTCTCTCGCCCCCCTCTCTCTATTGCCTCCTCGCTCTCTCTCTCGCCCGCCCTCTCTCTCGCGGCCCGTCTCTCTCCCTCGCACCCCCCACACGTTCCTCTCTCTCTCACCTACTCCCTCTCGCTCTCTCGCCCCCTCCCTCTCTTTCTCGCACCCTCCATCACTCTACACCCCTACTCTCATTCTCGCACTCCTCTCTCTCTCACACACCCCACCCTTCCTCTCTCTCGGCCTCTCCCTCTCTCGCTCAACCCCTCCCTTCTCTCTCTCTCGGCCTGTCTCTCTCCCTCTCGCCCCTCTCCCTCTCTCTCTCGCCCCCATCCATGTCTCTCTCGCCCCTCCCTCTCTCACTCTCGCCCCTTCCTCTCTCTCTAGCCCCCTCCCTCGTGCTCTCTCTAGACCCCTCCCTCTCTCTCTCTCGCGCCGTCCCTCTAGCTCTCGCCCCTGTCCCCCTCTTTCTCACGCCCCCTCCCATTCTCTCTGGCCCCACTCCCTTTCGCACTCTTGCCCCCTCCTTCTCTCTCTCTCTCTCTCGCCCCCTCCCTCTCTCTCGCCCCTTCCCTCTCTCTCTCTTTCGCACCCTCCCTCTTTCTCTCACCCCCTCCCTCTCTCTCTTGTCCCCCTCACTCTCTCGCGCCCCCGCCCCTCTCTCTCTCGTCCCGTCCCTCCCTTCCTCTTGCCCCCTCCCTCTTTTTGTCAACACCCTCCCTCTCTCTCTCGCCCCCTCCTCACTCTCTCGCCCGATCCATCTCTTTCTCCGCTCCCTTCCACTCTCTCTCGCTGTTCTCTCTCTCTCTCTCACCCCGTCCCTATCTCACCCGCCCCCTCCCTCTCTCTCGCACCCCTCCCTCTCTATCTCTCTTGCCCTCCTCGCTCTCTCTCTCGCCCCCTCTCTCTCTCTCGCCCCTTCCCGAACTCTCTCGTCACACTCCCTCCCTCTTTCTCTCGCCCCCCTCTCTCTTGCCACCTCGCTCTCTCTCGCCCCCTCCCTCCCTCTCGTCCCGTCTCTCTCCCTCGCACCCCCCACCCGTCCCACTCTCTCTCACACCCCTCCCTCCCTCTCTCTCGGCCACTACCTCTCTCTCTCGCCCCCCTCCCTCTCTCTCGCCCCCTCCCTCTCTTTCTAGCCCCCTCTCTCTCTCAAACCCTCCCACTCTCTCTCTCCCCTCCCCCTCTTTCTCTCGCACTCCTCCCTCTCTGTCTCACCTCCACTCACACTCTCGACCCCCTCTCTCTCTCGCCGCCCTCCGTCTCTCTCGCCGCCCTCCCTCTCTCTCTCTCTCGCTCCCTCCATCTCCCTCTCTCGCCCCCTCCCCCTCTCTCTCTCACCCACTCCCTCTCTCTCTCAACCCCTCCCTTCTCTCTCTCTTGGCCCATCTCTCTCCCCTCGCCCCTCTGCCACTCTCACTCGCCCCCTCCCTCTCTCCCTCTCGCTCCCTCCCTCTCACTCTCACGCCCCTCCCTCTCTCTCTAGACCCCTCCCTCTCTCTATCTCGCCCCCTCCCTTTCTCTCTAGACCCATCCCTCTCTCTCTTGTCCCCTCCCTCTCTCTCTTACACCCTCCCTCTCTCTCTCTCGCACCCCTCTCCATCTCTCGTACCCATCCCTCTCTATCTCTCACCTCCACTCTCTCTTTCACTTGAACCCCTCCCTCTCTCTCTCTCACTCACACCCCTCCCTCTCTCACTTGCACCCCTCCCTCTCTCTCTCTCCCCATCCCTATCTCTCTCACACCCCTCCATCTCTCTCTAGCCCCCTCCCTCTCTCTCTCTTTCGCCCCTCCCTCTGTCTCTCTCCCCATCCCTCTCTCTCGCACCCCTTCCTCTCTCTTTTGCCCCCTCCCTCTATCTTTTGCCCCCTCCCTCTCTCGCTCGCCACCCACCGTCTCTCTCTCGCTCGACCCCCTGGCTCTCCCTCTCGCCTCTCTTCCTCTCTCTCTCGCCCCCTCCCTCTCTCTCTTGCACCCCTCCCTGTCTCTATAGCCCGTTTTCTGTTGCTGTCTCGCCCCCTCCATCTCTCTCTCGCACCCGTCCCTCTCTCTCTAGCCCCCCTCCCTTTCTCTCTAACACCCTCCCTCTCTCTCTTTCGCACCCCTCTCTGTCTCTCTAGCCCCCTCCCTCTCTCTCTCTACCCCACCCTCTCTCTCTCACCCACACCCTCTCTCTCTCAACCCCTCCCTTCTCTGTCTCTCGGCCCATCTCTCTCCCTCTCGCCTCTCTTCCTCTCTCTCTCGCCCCCTCCCATTCTCGCTTGCCCCCTCCCCCTCTCTCTCTCTCGCACACCTCCCTCTCTCGCTCTCGCAACCCCCAATCTCTCTCTCTCCTCCACTCTCTCTCTCACCTCCACTCTCTCTCGCACCCCTCCCTCTCTCTCTCGCTGCCCTCCCTCTCTCTCTCGCTGCCCTCCCTCTCTCTCTCTCACCCCTCCCTCTCTCACTTGCACCCCTCCCTCTGTCTCTCTCCTCCACCCCTCTATCTCTCGCACCCCTCCCTCTCTCTCTCGCTGCCCTCCCTCTCTCTCTCTCACCCCTCCCTCTCTCACTTGCACCCCTCCCTCTGTCTCTCTCCTCCATCCCTCTATCTCTCGCACCCCTCCCTCTCTCTCTAGCAGTCCTCTCTCTCTCGCCCCCTCCCTGTCTCTCTTGACCCCTACCTCTTTCTCTTGCCCCCTCCCTCTCTCTCTCGCCACCCTCCCTCTATCACTCGCCACCACTCTTTCAACCTCCTCCCTCTCACTCTCTCCACACCCTCCCTCGCTGTCTCAACCTCCTCCCTCTCTCTCTCGCCCTCTCCCTCTCTCTGGCTCTCTCCATCACTCTCTCGCCCTCTCCATCTCTCTCCCACCCCCGTCAGCCTCAAACCCCTCTCTGTCTCGCCCCCCTCCCTCTCTCACTCTCGCCCACTCCCTCTCTCTCTCTCCCCCCCTCCCTCTCGCTCTCTCGACCCCCATCTCTCTAGCCCTCTCTCTCTCGCCCCTTCTCTCTCGCCTCTTCTCTCTCGCCCCATCCCTCTCTCGCTCTCCCCCTCCCTCTCTCTCTCGCCCCCCTCTCACTCGCACCCTCCCTCTCTCTCTAGCCTCTTCCCTCTCTCTCTCTTACCCCCTCCCTCTCTCTCTCAACCCCTCCCTTCTCTGTCTCTCGACCCGTCTCTCTCCCTCTCGCCCCCCTCCTTCTCTCTCTCGCCACCTCTCCCTCTCTCTCTCGCCCCCTCCCTCGCTCTCTCTAGCCCCTTCCCTCTCTCTCTAGCAGACTTCACTCTCTCCCTCGCCCGCCCCCTCCCTCCCTCTCTCGACCCCTCCCTCTCCCAACCCCTCCCTCTCTCTCACCCTCCTCCCTCTCTGTCTCGCCCCCTCCCTCTCTCACCACCTCCTGCTCTCTCTCTCTCCCTCTCGCACCCCTCCCTCTCCCTCTCGCCCCCTCTCTCTCTCTCTCTCACCCCCTCCCTCTCTCTCTCAACCCATCCCTCCCTCTCTCGTCCCTTCTCTCACTGTCGCACCCTCCCTCTCTCTCTCCCACCCCTCCCTCTCTCACTTGCACTCCTCCCTCTGCCTCCCTCCCCATCCCTCTCTCTCTCTCACCCCTCCATCTTTCCCTTGTCCCCTCCCTCTCTCTTGCCCCTCCCTTTCTCTCTTGCCCCCTCCATCTCTCTCTCGCCCTCTCCTTCTCTCTCTCACACCCCCTTCAGCCTCGAACCCTCTCTCTCGCCACTCCCCTCCATTTCTCTCTCGCACCTGTCTCTCTCTCTCTCGCCCCCTTCCCTCTCTCTCTAGACCCCTCCCTCTCTCTTGCACCCTCCCTCTCTCTCTTGCCACCCTCCCTCTCACTCTCGCCCCCCCCTCTTTCTCTCTCTCTCGCACCCCTCCCTCTCTCTCTCTCGCACCCCTCCCTCCCCTATCTCTCACCTCCACTCTCTCTCTCGCCCCCTCCTTCTCTCTCTCTCGCCCCCCGCCCTCCCTCTCTCTCTCACCCCTCCCTCTCTCACTTCACACCTCCTTCTGTCTCTCTCACCATCCCTCTCTCCCTCGCGCCCCTCCCTCTCTCTCTGGCATCCTCCCTCTCTCTCTCTCTAGCTCCCTCCCTCTCTCTCTGTCGCCCCTCTCTCTCTCTTTTGCCCCCTCCCTCTCTCTTTTGCCCCCTCCCTCTCTCTCTCGCCACCCTCCCTCTCTCTCTCGCCTCTCTCCCTCTCCCTCATTCGACCCCTCCCACTCTCTCTCGACCACCTCCTCTCTCTCTCACCCCTCCCTCTCTCTCTCAGCCTCTCCATCTCTCACCCCACCAGTCTCAACCCCCTCTCTCTCGCCACTCCACTCCATTTCTCTCTCACACCCGTCCCTCTCTCTCTCAGCCACCTCCCTCCTTCTCTCTCGCCCCCACCGTCTATCTCTTGCTCCCTCCCTCTCTCTCCCCAACCCTTTCTCTCTCGCACCCTCCCTCTCTCTCCCTCGCCCCCTCCCTCCCTCTTTCTTTCGCCCCCACCCTCTCTCTCAAACCCCCTCTATCTCTCCCTCACCTCTCTCTCTATCTCTCTCTCGCCCCCACCCTCTCTCTCTCAACCCTCCCCCCTCTCGTCCATCCCCCTCTCTCTCTTGCCCCTCCCTCTTTCTCTCTTGCTCCCTCCCTCTCTCTCCCACCCCTCCCTCTCTCTCTGACTCCGTCCCACTCGCTCTCACCTCCTCCCTCTCTCACCACCGCCTCCCTCACTTTCTCGTCCCCTCCCTCTCATTCTTGCCCCCTCTCTCTCGCCCCTCTCTCTCTCGACCCCCTCCCCCCTCTCTCCCTCTCACCCGCTCCTTCCCTCTCTCTCTCTCACCCCGTCCCTCTCCTTCTCTCTCGTCTCCTCCCTCTCTCTCTCTCAACCCCTCCCTCTCTCACTCTCGCCAGCCACACCCCACTCTCTCCCACCCTCTCTGTCTCACCACTCTCTCCCTCTCTCGCCCTCTCACACACCTTTCTCTACTTTGTGCCCTTCCTCTCTCGCACCATCCCTCTCTCTCTATCGCCCTTGCTCTCTCTCATGCTCTCTCTCTCACCTCCCTCTCTCGACCCTCTCTCTCTTCCCTCCTCGATCTCTCTCTAGCCATCCTGCTTTCTCTTGCCCCCATCTCCCAACCCCTCTCTCTCTCTCAGCCCCTCATTCTCTCTCTCTGTCCTGTCTTTTTCTCTCTCTATCTCTCGTCTCCCCTATCTCCCTTGACCCCTTTCTATCTCTCGTCTCCCCTATCTCCCTTACCCCCTTTCTCTCTCTCGTCGCCCCTCTCTCTCTGTCTCTTTTTCTCTCATGCCCCCTCCCTCGCCCCTCTCTCAGTCTCACTCTCTCTCTCGCCCCTCTCTCTCATTATCTCCCTCCTTGTGTCTCTCTCTCTCTCTCCCTCACACTAACTCTCATCTCCCCCTTCTCACTCTCCACCTCCCTAGGTGTCTCTCTTCTCCCAGCTCCCTCTTTCCCTCTGACTGAATCTCTATCCCTCCTTCTCTCTCTGACATACTCTGTCTCCCTGGTCCTTCCCTCTCCCTGTGACGCAGAGACTGGGGGTGATTGGGGGTGAGGCTGCGTGTGGCGGTTGGGGGTGAGATGTGGGAGGTGGGGTAAATGGGGTAGAGATGGAGTTGTGGGAGGGAGACAGAGACAGTATGAGAGAGAGAGAGGGGGAGAGGGAAGAGTGGAGGCAGGTGGAGAAACCGGGGTTGAGGGTGTGTATGTGAGAGAGAGAGGGGAATGAGGGAGCGGGTTGAAAAAGAGAGTGTGTGCTGAAAGAGAGATAGACAGAGAGAATTGAGGAGAAAGATTAGTGGAGAGGTAATGGGGTGGCCCCGGCTGCAGTGGGGGGGGGGAACAGAGGGAGTTAAACCCAGCTCCTGAGCTCAGGGCGCAGTGCCCTCCCCTTCCCTGAGGACCAGGACTTGGAGCTGAGTCTGTCTCTCTCCAGCTCAGCTTCTCCAACACAACGACACACAACAACATGGGTCACTCTGCTGCTCGGCACGCTGTAATCAACATTTTTATTGTTTACAAATGGAAGTGATGGATACAGTCAGTGGGATGGTGCCTTTTCTCACCGGCTCCTGAGTTGTGAGAAACATTGAAATGTTTCCCTGTAACCCCCCTGTGGGATAAGGATGTACAAACCAGCGCTACCCTCAGTCTGTTACCATAGCGACAGGCTGCTCCATCGCTGAAACACTGAACTGAAATGAGAAAATTCCAGATGGATTGATTAATGAGGGAATTTGATGGATGGATGGATTTGGGTGAAGGGATATTTCAGCACATTCTTCAGCTGCTGCCTGAACTTAGTCTGGGTCACGGCATAAATCGCGGTGTTTGTGCAGCAACTGAGGAGCTGCAGCATGAAGCCCAATTCCTGCGCAAAGTAATCGAGATACACAGACCTATACCCAATATCATACATCCGTCTGCATATAGAATACAGCATTAACATTGACCATAACAGGATGAAATTGTCCGAGATCACAAACAGTAAAATGATGGAATTTTTCTGGTTTCTCATTTCTGTGTCAGACTGAGCGTCCCCATTGGTGTGAGCGCGGAGTCTCCTGCGGGCTCTGCTGGTCACTAAAATGTGTCTGACGGTGAGAACATTGAGCAGCAGAATCAGGAGAAATGGGACCCCCGGGGTTAGAATGTGGTGGAGGAACTCGATTGTGACCCAGACACTGGAGAATAGAACAGCGTCTGTTACATCACAAAACCAGGGGTCGTTCATCAGCCAATACCGAGCCGTGAGAATAAAATACTAGGAAATGTTCTTTAAACAGCTCAGCACAGTCACAGCTCCCAGAACCACAGCCGCCGTTTTCTCACTGCAATATTTACTTTTCATCTTCTGACAACAAATGGCCACAAACCGATCAAACGTGAAAGTGACGGTGAAACATACAGAGCAGTCAGTGGCTGCATAAAGCAGGACGGCGTGGATATTACACACAGGGACGCAGTATACCAGGAAAGAAAACTGGGACTGTGTCTCAGGATCAGGTCGAGGATATTGACCAGGAGATCTGCCGCTGCCATGGCCCCCAGGTAACATCTGACACATGGAGACAATCCACAATCTTTAAAAAGCAGGACGTAGATGATCACTACGTAGCTGTGAGGAAGGAAAACAAACCCATTATCCATCAGCCTGGAGGCAAAGGGACCCGTTTGATTGGGTTCCAGTGAGATTTTCAAATGTGTCCCTGTATTCAGGGATTTATTAAAATAATTGGAGCTGGAATAACGAATGGGAAGGTCAGAATTACTGACAAAAATGTGACATGAACCACAAGAAACCCTCCCTCCCCAAACACACAGAGACACATCCATAAGGACAGATGGTTTCTAGAACATTTTTACACACTTGATCACTCGAGAGCAGACACAGGCCACTCCTTCCCAGTTCCTAATACGGAGGGTGGAAACGTTGCTGTCCTAAAGGATTCTCTCCCAGTTTCCTGAAGACAAACGGAGTTTGTGAATTCCTGAATTTTGGTCTAAATTGTGGTTGATCCTGTGTCGTGAAGAAATGTAAACGCAGGGAAAACGTATTCACCCCTTTAACTGCCTGAGGGGCCTTCAGAACAGTGTCTTCCTCTCCCTGGAACGGGATCTCTTCCCTCGGGATCTTATCGTTTGTTCAATTCACTGACGTCTGACCATTCGCAAACAATGTCAGGGACAGAACGTTTCGGGGAATGTCAGTTATAGAATGTCAGGGACAGAACGTTTCGGGGAATGACAGTTATAGAATGCCGGGGACAGAACGTTCCGGGGAATGTCAGTTATAGAATGTCAGGGACAGAACGTTCCGGGGAATGACAGTTATAGAATGTCGGGGACAGAACGTTTCGGGGAATGTCAGTTATAGAATGCCGGGGACAGAACGTTTCGGGGAATGACAGTTATAGAATGTCGGGGACAGAACGTTCCGGGAGAATGGCAGTTATAGAATGTTGGGGACAGAACGTTCCGGGGAATGTCACCTTGGAACACTATGTAGGCCCGGCCAGTGTCCTGCTCAGTACAATGCAGCAATCTGTCCAGGTTCATTCATTGCACTGGTCAGTACCATCCAGCAATCTGGCCAGAGTGGAACACTGCGCAGATAAGATCAGGGCATTGATCTATAAACCCAGATCGTATATCTGTCCAGCACGGGGAGCTGTGGAGTCCAAAACAGGGCATTGATGTATCAACCCGGATTAGATATCTGTCCAGCACTGGGAGCTGTGGAGACCACAGCAGGGTACTAATGTGTGAACCTGAAACAAATATCCATCCAGGATGCGGAGCTACACAAACCACATCAGTGCATTATCTATAAACCTCAACCGTACAGTCTGAGCAGCTCAGCGACCTGTGCAGTGATAACCCGTGAATTAATCGGTAAACCAGGAGCAGTTACCCTCCCAGCATGTCGCACTGTGTACCCCACCACAGTGCTTTGAGCAGTAACCAAGGAGCAGTTACCCTCCCAGCATGTAGGACTGTGTACCCCACCCCAGTGCATTGCTCAGTAACACTGTGTTAGATCACTGTCCAGCGCAGGGAAACTTACAGCCCATGCTGGAAGTGACAGGATGTACAGCCCCCACCCATTTACAGCTCCATATCTCCATTGTGCCATGACCAGGGGTGCTGTGGGTGTGAACTTTACTGCCAGAGAGAGATGGTGGGGGAATCAGTTTAAATATCACCACATGGGAGGGGTTTGGTAAATAGACAGGGTGGGGGAGACTGACAGACAGTATCATGGAAGGATATGTTCCCAGGTAGCAGAATGCTGAAATGTCAGCTCTTCGATAGCATCCTGTAACATGAGCCTGTCTTCCCAGGAAAGATGGGAAAAAGCGATATTGGAACGAGGTCAGATGATGGAGAATTTTGGATGAGCATTTGTTCTACAGCTTTGTAAATGGACATCCTTCATGGCTGGAGGTACACACCATCACCCAGATGCCCCTGGATATTCCGTGATCCCTGACACTGATGTCATGTTTAAGAGCCCAATGGGCACACGAAGGAGCTTTCTCAGCTTGGAGCTGCCCTGCATAATTTACCCCGAGCATGGCAGATAAGGGACAATTACACCACGGTTTGTCACCAGGGGTACGGAGGTCCTGGTGGATGGGCTACTACAGACGGGGACCATTCTTTCCCAGAGGGGGCCACACCACCAGACCCACCGAGCATGGTCTGAGCTCCCCACCCAGCTCAGTGCAGTATCTGTGGTTTGAAGAAATGTCCAGCAATACAGGACAAGCATCAATGACCTTCCCCACTCTGTCAGGATAAAGGTCACCGTATTCTCTCTGCTCCCTCACACTCACTGTATATCTGTTATAGCACCGACCCCGAACAAGACTCATGGTCCACCAATCTCACTGCTGCATGCTGCACCTTCTCTCTTTGTCTCTCTCTCTCTCTCTCCCCCTCTCTCTACCCCTCCCACTCCACTTCAGCCCCCCCCCCCCCCCACCACACTAATAAAACTGCATGGATACAACACTGTGGACTAACTCCCTCCGGACACCTCACCATGACCCCCTCCCCACCTACACGAACACAAAAAGCAGGACAACCCACTCCCACCCACTCCCTCCCTCCCCTTCTCCAATTCCAGGGGAAACAGCCTGGAATAGTACAGGAAGCGGCTATCCGGGTGATGGAGTGCCCGATATCCGTTCCCTCAATCCCTCCCCCCGTCATGTAGGGAGGACCCTGGTACAAGCCGGAGAGGAGCGGGACACCTCGTGTGGAGATTCTGAAACATCCATGTCCCACCGACCGAGTAAGGAGCAATGTTCAGTGAAGGGCAATTCTCACTTTAAACCCACTGGCAGCTCCGTTTCCCCCGGCACAACTTCGAAGCCATGGCCCTGATGCCATCTCCCTTTTGTGTCGAGCTGGTACAAATGGAATCCCCACTGTCTCTGTGGGCAGGAGGGTGGGCTCACTACACATCGTCACAACCACCTCCCAGGAAGGGGGCACGGAGACTCCCTCCTTCTGTAAACAGCTCAGATACTGAAACTAATCTGTGATAGTAACTGCTCGCCTCACTTGTCCTGACATCTTCAACAATCTGTGCTCATATACAAGCAGCGTTCTCTGCTCCTTCACCCCCTTTATAATGGCACAGCCTGTTTTAAACTGTCTTTCGTTGTCTTTCCTACCAAAGTGCATCACCTCACACTGCTCTGCACTGATCCCCATCTGCCATAAACCTGAACACTACACCAACGTGCGATTGTCCTGTTAGAGTTCCACACTCTCCTCCATAGACTTCAGAGTTCTTCCAGGTTCGGTGCCATCAACAAACATTGAGATTGTTATAGTGTCACATTCCCCATGAAACAACTGAAATCCTGCTCCAAATACACAAGTGCGAGCAAGTGAAATACTGATATATTCCTTTGGACAAAGTCGAATAATGACATGCTGTCAATGGAGCAACAAATGTCCTGACACACACCAGACGGAGCTAATGAAATATTGACAAAACACAGAGCAAGAGATATCCGGATAGGTCCCATTTATCTATATTCATCAGGATATAATGGGATGGAGTTGAAAGTGTGTACTGTACCTTTAAGAGAGAGGGAATGCTGTTCTGAACTGAGAGCTTACAAGCACCTGTGGTATGAGAGGATGGCAGACCCAGAAACAGTATATTGCTATAGAGCTGGAGTCGGGTAATAAGCAGTTAAGAGAAATAGAGTCCCAGAGTTGTGAATAGTTGATGTAAAATGTTCACTTTCAGAGTGAAAAAATAATTTGATGTTTTTATTTAAACAGTGGAATTTGGGTGTTCTCTGTCCCTCATACTTAAACAGTTTATGAGGCGAATTGAGCATTTCTTTATGTTCAGTTTAAGTTACCAGATGAGCTTCCCGCCGTGTCCTCACAATCCCCGTATGAGTATCTGTGTGTCTTTGTGTGAGGCAGGTCTGGCAGTCTCTGTGGTGCTTAAAGTGATGCAATGCCACCCTCTGCTGGCCTCGCCACGCCACTGCACAGGCATTGACAGAGGGTGAAAACCAACAGGAATTCATTCAGAGAGGGGGAGGGAGAGGGCAGCTGCTCACAGCACCATCCAAACTGATGTCTTACCCATGGACTGATCTAAATGTCCTTTAAACGTTTTAACTGCAAACACATTCACCACTTCGTCTGGAAGTTCATTCCACATACAAGCCAGATTTTGTCTAAAATAATTACCTTTCATGACTTTCGTAAATCTTTTTTCCTCTCACCTTAAAATATCCCTCAGTTTTGAATCCCCAACTCTAGGGAAAAGACATCAGCCCTTCAGCTTCTCTGTAACCCTCATTATTTTATAAACCACTGTAAAGTTGCCCCTTAATCTCATATTCTTCAGTGAAAAAAGTCCCAGCCTATCCAGCCTCTCCTTATATCTCACTCCCCTCTTTCCCAGCAACATCCAGGTTAATCTCTTCTGAACCCTCTCCAGTTTAATAATATGAACGTCAGTAACATCAAAGTGAATAGTCAAGGTATTTTCTAATGGTACGGGGAGACCAAAACAAGAGAACATAGGCTTAAGGTGAGAGGCGAAACATTGAAAAGTGACCTAAGGGGCAGCGTTTTCACCCAGAGGGTGGTGTGCCTATGGAATAAGTGGGCAGGGTGACCAGACTGGACACAGTATTCCAGAAGGGGCCTCACCAATGTCCTGTACAACCACAACATGACATCCCCATTCTAATAATCAAAGGTCTGACCAATGAAGACAAGTGTGTTAAACACCTTCTTAACCACACTATCTTTATGAGATGCAAATTTTAAAGAATTAAACCTGATGGCTTAGGTTTCTGTACTACAGCGCTGCCAACGGCTCTATTTTTAATTGTATAGGTCCTGCTGTTGTTTGATTTACCAAACCCAATACCGAGCATTAATCCGAACTAAACCCAATAAGCCACCCCTCAGCCCAGTGTGTAATATTACTGTCAGCTCACCCTCCCCCTTAAATTTTAAAATGCCCATCCCTCTCCAGGATGCCTACACACTCCGGCCTTGATTTTCACAAAGACCCTGAGCTTGGGTTGCCTTGTATTGTTAGGGGGAGGAGGCACAGATTGCAGACACAGTCAGTGGGGAGGAGAGGCTGGGCAGTAATCAGCGGCCTGGTGTCATTTCATGGTTTTAGGAAAAGGGGAGTCGCACGTGAGAGTTGGGTAAGAGTGATCGGTGTTTTGGGGTCAGAAATTAAGCTCTTCCTTCATCTCTGGTGTTCAGTAATAAATATCTATTTGAGACCCTTCATTAGGCAGAGTGTGTCTGCAGGATGTCTTTCCTTAATATTGCAGACTACAGATAATAACAAGTAAAGATGTTTATAGTTAGATTCGATGGCAAAGCACGTACACTCAATATCCTACACCTGAGACAAATATCTTGCATTTGTTTAATAATACGAAGTGTTGTTTGTAATTCAGCAATGGTAACCTGAGTATAATAAATCCACACCGAGCTGAAAGTCGGCATTAAAATATGACTCAAAATCTGGGTATTGTAGTGTGGTGGGTAGTGTCCCTGTCTCTGAGCCAGAACTCTGGATTTGATTCCAATTCCTGAACATGTGTGGTAGTGTTCCAAGCTCTAGACTAGAAGGCCAGGATTTAAGTCCTGCCTGTTGCAGAGGTATGTCCCAGCATGTCAGGACAGTCTGATGGACAAACACACAGGAGAATACTGTTGCAGATTTATGGGTATTGCTGAGTGATGCTTGTATCCCTACCCCCGGGCACAAAGGTCCAGGCGAAAGGCCCACAGAAGTGTCTCAGGATACATCTGAACAAACTGATTAAAATTGAATAAAATCAGAATGGTCATGGATAGGGTGAGTAGTCAGGGTTTTTCCCCAGGTTAGGGGCGTCCACAACTAAAGGGTATTGGTTGAAATTGAGAGGAAAAAGGTTTTGATGAGGCCGAAGGGCATCATTTTACACAGAGGGTGGTGTGTGTATGGAATGAGCTGCCAGAGGAAGTGGTGGAGGCTGGTACAACTACAGAATCTGGGTACTGAGAGACCTGCCGGGTTTTTTCAGCAATTTCTGTATTTCTTTTAAAAATGCATTCAGTTTAACACAGGTATTCTGAATAAATTAAACATTTTCATTTTTAATGACGCAGGGACATATAAACATATCTTCAAATTGACCAAGACCATTTTCTGCTCAGGGTATGGCTCTGTGTATGACAGCAGCAATGATGCACCTACATGGAACAGGGAATGTGATGGAGACATAGTTTGGACAATGTACAAGGAGACCTCACATGTTCCAGTTTGGGAGAGGATGACATTACTGTGTGATTCAACTCAGAGAGGGAGAAAATGTAATCTGCCTGAGAAGGAATGGCCTATTGCACTCTCTCTCCTTCATTGTTCCTCATCATAGCAATGTGTGCGAGCTAAAAAAAAAACTCTACAGTCATCGTTAACTGTCTCATTTTTATGGAATCCCTGCAGTGTTGAAACAGGTCCTTCGACCCAATAAGTCCATACCAACCTTCCCAACCCATTTCCCTCTATCTACCCGTGACTAATGCACATAACCTAGAACTCCCTGAACACTTCAGACAATTTAGCATGACCAGTCCACCGAACCTACACAGTTTGTGGTAGGAAACTGGATCACCCATTAGAAGCTCACACAGTCAAGGGGCGAATGTGCAAATTAAACACAGACAGTCGACCCCAAGTCCCTGGTGCTGTGAGGCAGCAGTGCTGACCACCATGCTACACTTTGGATGATCCCTAACCAGAATTCACTGGAATCTACTCACTGCCTAAAGCAAAGGGAATTCAGCCAGATCCAAACTCTCCCAGGATGAAATACCATTGCCAGCAGCTGTGTGAGTACAATATCTTCAGAAGCAGAATAACGTTTTGGACAATCTCACAATGTTTCATTTGTCATGAGTTCCAAAAATATTTGGACCAAGTTCTTTCAAACTAAAATTGCAGAGATTTTGTGTGTGTCTGTGTGTTTCAGCATTTTTTAAAAGGGAAATATTAATTATATAATTGCAATACCCAAACAGTTTGCCATTCATCTTTCCATCATAGTTTGAGTAACATTGCTCTGGATCATAAACATGTTGTTTTAGCAGATTAAAGAAACTAGCCTGACTTGTTCCTAAAACTGACCCTGACCCAATCTGAAACCGGTATGATCGGCCATATCGCCGACCTGGTTACATTTAACATTTGTTGTGAGCAGGGGAGGAGTGGGACTAGAAAAGGAAACAGTGACCCAAAAAGCCGGTGAACAAGAGACGGGTGAGCCTGATGTCACTGGTGGGTAAGTTGTTGGAGGGGATTCTGAGGGACACGAATTACATACATTTGGGAAGGCAAGGGCTGATAGGAGTAGATAATGTAGCTTTCTGCATGAGAAATCATGTCTCATTAATTTGGTTGAGTTTTTGGAAGAGCTGACAAAGAAGATTGATGAAGACAGTTTGGTGGACATTGTCCATATGGACTTCAGCAATGTGTTCTTTTAAAGAACAAAGACCAAAGAAAATTTACAGCCCAGGAACAGGCCCTTCGCCCTCCAAGCCTGAACCGATCCAAATGTACTGTCTAAATCTGTCGGTCAATTCCTAAGCATCTGTATCCCTCTGCTACCCACCTACTGATGCAACTGTCCAGACACATCTTAAATGTATCGACCGTGCCTGCCTCTACCACCTCTGCTCGCAACGTGTTCCAAATGCCCACCACCCTCTGTGTGAAGTACTTACCGCGTGTATCCCCCATAAACTTTCTACCTCTCACTTTGAAAGCATGACCTCTCATTATTGAATCCTTCAACCTGGGAAAAAGCTTGTCTCTATCCAACCTGGCTATACCCTTCATGATTTTGCAAACCTTAATCAGGTTCCCCCCTCAATCTCCTTTTATCTAGTGAAAATTAACCTCAACTACTCAGCCTCTCTTCATTGCTAGTATTTCATTCTGATTGGTAGACAGATTATTAAGTTTCAGTCACATAAGATACAGAAGAAACTAGTCACAAATGGCTTGAACGAAGAGGGATATTTTTCAGCCTGGAGGCTTGTGAGCAGCAGTGTGCTGCAAGAATCAGGACTGAGTTCACTGCATTTCATCATTTATGTAAAGGATTTAGATGTGAATATTGGAGCCATAGTTAGTAAGTATACAGATGACATCAGAAAGGCAGTGTAGTAGATTATCTCAGAGTAAAACAAGACCACAATTAGATGAGACAAAGAGGCGAGGAGTAACAGGTGACGTTTAATTTAGATAATTATGAAGCTTTGCATTTTGGGAAGGCAAATCAGGGCCGACATTATATACTTCATGGTCAGGTCCTGGGGAGTGCTGTGAAACAAAGGGACATAGGGCTGCAGGTGCATTGTTCCTTGAAAGTGGAGTCGCAGGTAGAAAGTGTGGTGCAGAAGACATTTGGCACATTTGCCTTAATCAGTCAGAGCATTGAATATAGGAGTTGTGTTGGTCTGTTGTATTTGTACAGGACGTTGGTGAGGCCACTTTAAGAATACTGCGTACAACTCGGTTTTCTGCAGAAATGACTTACACGGATGTCCCAGGACTGGAGGTTTGAGCTGTCGGGAGTGGTTGATTAGGTTGAGGTGCTTCCCCCTGAAGTGTCAGAGGCTGAAGGGTGACATTATAGAGGTATGGAAAATCATCAGGGGCATGGATATTCTAAACAGCCACGTTCTGCTCTCCAGGATAGGGGTGTCCAGAACAAGAGGGCATAGACTGAAGGCGAGGGGGCTTGATTTAGAAGGGATCTGAAGATAAATGTTTCACAGAGAGTGGTGTGTGCACAGAAAGTGCTGTCAGAGGAAGTGGTGAAGGTGGTTACAGTCGCATATTTAAAAAGTATCTGAAAGAGGAGCGATATTGGCCAAATGCTGGCAAATGGGACTGGATCAGATTTGATATCTGATCGGAGTGAACAGATTGGACTAACGGGTCTGCTTTCGTTCTTAATGACTCTCTGGTTCTATAAGAGGAATGATGAAAAATTCTTTAAGGTCCTTTCAAGTCGTACTTCTCTTCTCTGGACGTTTATCGTGCCTGTATGTTCACATTGATTGAAAGCTGCTTTAGTTAAATATTTGGCAAAGAAGTGAGTCACGGATAATGAGATACAGACAGGAAAGTGGGGCTGAGACCCCAACCTGATCTGCCACAATCTTACTGCCTGGTGGAGAAGGCTCAAAGAATCTAATGACCCACTCCAGCTCCTCAGTCCCATGTTCCTGTGTTTCATTCAGCCCCTCATACCTGCTAGACAGGAACAGTTGGAGGCTGCTTACTCCTATAACCTGGTGCACAGAATCAGAGGAGACCATTCAGTCCCTCAAGTCTGTCACACACGCTTTGAGGTGATTTGGGAAATATAATTGGAAAATCAAGGCACGGGTATGAAAGAGGACCCTCATCTCTCTTTAGAAAGCTTCCCCTATCTGCAGCTTGTGCTCCATTTGTTGATCATGTTGTAGACCCAGATTCAATGTGAATACAGCCCAGATACCTCACCCAGAGATGGCTCACAAAATCATCTGGTCTCCCTGACTGCAATATGCAATACCAGGACATGCAAAAAGATAACACCCACGAACTTTCCAATAACAGAATGTGAGAACATCAGAAACAGGGGCATGTCGTTCACTCCCCAAATCTGCCTTGCCCTTCACTAAGATCATGGCTGATCTGCTTCTGGCATCAAATCCTCTTTCATACCCAATTCGTCATAGTCCTCAACTCTCTGACAGGTCAATATCCATCTATTTCCTCTTCAAATACTTTCAGTTAATAAGCTCGCCGAACACTCTTGAGAGGAGGGATCCTGACATTCAATACTACCTGTCTGAAGAAAACACTTGCTGTTCCTATATCATGGCTTATTGATGTGAACAAAAGAGGTTGAGACAAGGGTTCAGGTAAAAATGACTGGCCCCGATATCAAGGCAATGGTTGCCTTCTGTTGACATCAAGGAGTTGGACTTAATGGGAATCAGAGTAAACTCTCCAGTGTTTGGAGTCAAACATGGAACAAAGGAAGATGTTCATCATCTCAGTCCTGGGTCACCTCTGTGGGAGATCCTCAGGGTAGCTTCCTCTTCACAAACATCTTCAGCTGCTTCATCAATGTCTCCACACCCCCACCCTCCCCACCATAAGATCAGAAGTGGGGATGGTCACTGAAGATTCCACAATGTTCAGAACATTTTGTCCCCCGTCCGCTCCTGAACTGGTCTGTGTCCATGTGCAGCAAGACCCAGACTCCATTGAGGCTTCTGCTGTTAAAGTGTCCGTCACATTCATGTAACAGCACTGCCTGGCACTGCACATTGCCACAGTAAAACAAGAGTTCACGCTGGTTTCACTGGAATATGAGGAAGTCATTCAGCCCATTGACACTATTGGGGAAGAACAGGGACAGCCCACTCAGTGCCTCCAGCCTATTACTCAGGAAGGGAAGGAGTCTAGTGTGATGGGCCACACCAGAGCCCCTTGGAAATATTTGACGGCAATAGCCTAGACTCTAATGTACTCTTATTTTAAAGGAAATGCAAAGTGTCTGTTTCAGATGCAATGTGACTGGTCAAACTACTCGGTGTGAAGCTAAATACCATCTACTTAAACACAAAAGAAGAAATAACATCACAGAAAGGAATATAGAATAATGTAATCCTATTGGACAGCTTAACAGAATAATAGATCGAGGAACTATTATTAATGAACTGTTCCAATATAGGGAAATCCCATAAGCACAGCCCTTGGCAAAAAGAAATATTCAGACAGAGAATGTCACAAATATTTCTCCAATCCAGGAATTAAAAACAGCATGAAGAGAAATTTCAGAGAGAGTAGCAGCTAGGAGACATCCACTGAAGCTTCCAACTCTGGAGACGGCAATAGTTTCTGATGTTACTGAGAAACCAAAACACAGTGATCCTACTCTGTGAGAGCTGGCCACACCCATTCAGGTTGCATTGCAATTAACCTAAGGCCTCTCTAACTGTTACTCAAGTGGTCTCAACTAGCCAGCTTGGTAACAATCGTTCAATCTCTCTCATAAAAGAAACACGGACAAAATAACCTCTTAAAGCTGCAGCACTATCACACTTATCAGTACAGCGAGCTGTCAAACAGGAACCAGGGGTAACCCTTGGCCCTGTCTAATTGGACGAGGAAGAAGCCCAGTCAGTCCCTTGAGTCACTTATATAGGAACAGCAGGAGGCCATTCCCACCTCAATGCACTTACACGGGGGCAGAATGAGGTAATTGATGATGATTCCTGATGAATGTCTTATGCCCAAAACTTCGATTCTCCTGCTTCAAGGATGCTGCCTGACCCGCTGTGCTTTTCCAGCAATCGACTCTCTACTCAGATCTCCAGCATTGGCAGTCTTAAGTGTCTCCTAATTGATGCTCTAACATGATGAACAAGTGGAGCAGAAGCTGCACATACAGCCTGTTCCACGTTCTTCCTCGTAGCTCTGTTGCTCATGATACACATATGGGACTTTAACGTGGTTTTCTATTGGTGAGCAGAAAGCCATTGGTCTTGTGTGAAGTCTCAACAGGCACCTTCTATCTCCGAGAAGACAGCCTGGTGTTCTCTATGTAGGGCGGAGGCTGGTGGGAATAGCTACCTGTTTCAGATGGACCGTTTTGTGGCTGCTGTTGGGGATTGTGAATAATCTGACGTTCAGTACAGGGTTCAATCGCCGACTGCACAATTTCATGGGGACAGTTAATGTAGACATATGAACTATTAGGAAAGTCACGTTAGACTGATAAATGGGCTCACTAAGTTCAAATAATGGTGATCTTGTTCATGTTGATCTTGTCTAGTGCACGTCTTGTTCAGTGTAACCTGTGTGCCTTACTCTCTCCAAGTCTATTTCCACCCTATGATCTGTCTGGCCATGCTTACTATGATCTTCCTCCACTGCTCATAAATAAAGTGTTTCCCTGTACTGAGATGCACGTGACAATAAATCAAACTAGTCAATCCTGGGTAAAGTATGGAATTTCTCTCCCTGTCAATGTCTCTTTTGGAAATAAGTGATCGCTGCCACTCCTCGTGTTTCAGCATCACCATTTCTTCGTCTCTCACAGCTCTACAGAATAAACACTCAGCTTATTCACTCTGTCGTCATGTTACTATCACCGGTGTCTGTGGTAAGGGAATCATTCCTTACAAAGGAGATCAAATCTGTACAGAGTGCCCCAAATGCTCTCTCAGCAAAGCTCGACAACAGCAGGAAGATGGCTTTACTTATGTGCTCGAATCATCTTACAATGACGGCCAGCATGAAATTGACTGCACCCATTACGTACACAGGGTTTGATTCGGAGCAGTCAGCAGAGACGTGTGAGTGGGAGATCATGCTTCCCAAATTTCTTAGAGTCCTGTGGTGAAGTGGCCAATAATGTTGATGAGGTCATAGCGGTAAACGTATCTCTATGGATTTCAGTAAGGCCTTTGATAAGCTTCCACATGGCAGGCTGCTCTGGAAGGTTCCATTACGTAGAATACTCGAAGAACTGGCCAATTGGATACACAGTTGGCTTGTTGATAAGAAGCACAGGGTTTAGTGGATGGATGCTTCTTCGACTGGAGGTTGGGTCCATAGCATTTTGTTATCTATGATTTGGTTGAGAATGTACAAGGCATGATTAGTAAATTTGCAGCTGACAGTAAAATAAGTGGGAGCATGATCAGTGAGGAAGTTTATCAGAAATTGCAGCAGGACCTTAATCAGGTGGGCAAGTGAACTGAGAAATGACAAATGGAATTTAATATAGATGTGTGAGGTCTTGCAGTTTGGAATCTCAAATCAAGGTAGGAGTTTCACGGTGAATGGGCGAGCCTTAAGGGGTGTAGTGGGCAGAGAGACCTTGGAATTCAGGTGCACGGTTCCCTGACAGTGGAGTCACAGTTAGGCAGGGCAACACATTCCACCGTGACGTTAAATTTACCTAGACCATCTCTGACACCTCCCTCCCCTTCCTGGACCTCTCCATCTCCATAAATGACGATCGACTTGACACTGACATTTTTTACAAACCCACCGACTCCCACAGCTACCTGGATTACTCCTCTTCCCACTCTACCTCTTGCATAAATGTAATCCCGTATTCCCAATTCCTCCGCCTCCGCCGGATCTGCTCCCAGGAGGACCAGTTCCACCACAGAACACACCAGATGGCCTCCTTCTTTTGAGACCGCAATTTCCCTTCCCACGTAGTTAAAGATGCCCTCCAATGCATCTCTTCCACATCCCGCACCTCTGCCCTCAGACCCCTCCAACCGTAACAAGGACAGAACGTCCCTGGTGTTCAGCTTCCACCTTAACAACCTTCGCATAAACCAAATCATCCACCGACATTTCCGCCACCTCCAAACAGACCCACTACCAGGGAAATATTTCCCTCCCCACCCCTTTCCGCCTTCCGCAAAGACCGTTTCCTACCTGGTCAGGTCCACGACCCCATACAACCAACCCTCACATCCTGGCGCTTTCCCCTGCCATCGCAGGAACTGTAAAACCTGTGACCACACCTCCTCCCTCACCTCGATACAAAGGCCCGAAAAGAGACTTCCACATCTATCAAAGTTTTACTTGCACATTTACTAATATCATTTATTGTATCCATTGCTCCCGATGCGGTCTCCTCTACATTGGGAAGACTGGGTGCCTCCTAGCAAGGCGCTTTAGGGAACATTTCCGGGACACCCACACCAACAAACCATACCGCCCCGTGGCCCAACATTTCAACTCCCCCTCCCATTCTGCCAAGGACATGGAGGTCCTGGGCCTCCTTCACCGCCGCTCCCTCACCACTAGACGCCTGGAGTAAGAACGCCTCATCTTCCTCCTCGGAACACTTCAACCCCAGGGCATCAATGTGGACTTCAACAGTTTCCTAATTTCCCCTTCCCCCACCTCACCCTAGTTCCAAACGTCCAGCGCAGCACTGTCCCCATGACTTGTCCGGACTTGCCCTACCTGCCTATCTCCTGTTCCACCTATCCACTCCACCCTCTCCTCCCTGACCTATCACCTTATCCCCTCCCCCACTCACCCATTGTACTGTATGCTACTTTCTCTCCACTCCACCCTCCACTAGCTTATCTCTCCATGCTTCAGGCTCACTGCCTTTATTCCTGATGAAGGGCTTTTGCCCGAAACGTCGATTTCGAAGCTCCTTGGATGCTGCCTGAACTGCTGTGCTCTTCCAGCACCACTAATCCAGAAAAGGGCAGTGAAGAAGGTTTTTGGCACACTGGCCTTCGTCAGGCAGGCCATTGAGGAAAGAAATTGGGAATTTATGTTGCAGTTCCACAGGACTTTGGTTAGGCCGCACTTGGAGTATTGTGTTCAGTTTTGTCAACTTGTTATTGGGAGGATATAATGAAAGTAGAAAGAGTGCAGTAGAAATTTACAAGGACATTGCCAGGACCCAATTGTCTGAGTTATAGGGAGTGGTTGGACAAACTAGGACCTTTTCTTTAGAGTGTAGGAGACTGAGGGGGGACCTTATAGAGCTGTATAAGATCATGAGGGATATGGATAGGGTGAATGGTCTCAGTCTTTTCCAAAGTTTAGAGAATCGAGGACGAGAGGGGATCAGTTTAAGGTAAAAGGGAAAGGAATAAAAGGGAACCTGAGGGCCCATTTATTTACATAAATGGCTGGTACGTGGATGAGCTGCCAGAAGATGTGGCTGAGGGGGATGTATTAACAACGTTTCAAAAGCATTTGGATAAATAGGTGGATAGGAAAGGACTAGAAGGATATGGACCAAATGCTGGGAATTTGGGTTAGTGTGAATGGACATTTACAAGGTGGAGTCGAACCCCTCTGTTAATTAAAACCAAACACCCAGAAAAGCTCGCCTCACCTCGTAATCTGTTAACATATCAGTGACACAGATCTCCGACATTCCACTACTTAAACAAAAAAAAACAAGTTTGCTTCTTAACTTTAATAGTGAACACTAAACAAAAACTATTCGCAAATACAAGCCCTCTTTTCTTAGCTACTTACTATCTGCCTCCAACTCTGTAAAAATATGCTTTTCCAACAACCCACATATTAAACGTTACAATCTCAAGACCACACAGTCTCGATCTTCCCCGCTGTGTTCACTCTTTCAGCTGCTGATCTCCCTGGGTCATGTTTTTTATAATGCAAGTATGTTTTACACGAACATGTGTCTTTGATAGAGAGTGTTTGAGATGGCCAGTTAGCACTCCTGCTCTACAGCAGTTACTCTGCTGTTGGATGGCAGCAGCTCTCCCTCCAGTGTTCAAAATGCTGGGTTTATGTACACCCCATGATATAATAATTCTCATAATTTTATTGCTTTCAGGTGTACAAACAATGATATTCAAATTCCATTGGCTTCCGGTATCCTGAGCGTTATTTAAAGTCTTTGATTGTATTTGAATTGTACTTTCGATTCTGCAAACCCGTCCTATCTTAAAGTGAACAGACATTGATTAGATTCCAGGCAGTAACACACCCCAGGCTATCTGTTATTCTGTATACTAACATCCTTGAGCCCCTCGATGAGATTCCAGGCCGTAACTCACTCTGGGCTATCTGTTATTCTGAAAATGACCCATACTGAACATCTTGATTCGATTCCAGTCTGTAACTCACTCCGGGATATCCATTATTCTGTATATAAACAACCCTGAACCCCTCGATTACATTCAAGGCTGTACCTCAGTCCGGAGTATCTGATATTCTGCACATCAACCACCCTGAATCCCTCAATTAGACTCCAGGCTGTAACACACCGCAGAATATCTGTTATTCTGTACATAAACCACACTGAACCCCACGATTAGATTCCAGGCTGTAACTCACTTCGGGCTATATGTTATTCTGTATATAACCCACCCTGAACCCCGCGATTTGATTCCAGGCTGTAACTCACTTTGGGCTATCTGTTATTCTGTATTTAAACCACCCTGAACCCCACGATTAGATTCCAGGCAGTAACATCCTGTCAGGGTTGAAAGAGAAAGCTGGTCGTAATAGGGAATGCTGGCTGACTAAAGAAATTGAGGGTTTGGTTCAGAAAAAGAGGGAAGCATATATCTGGTATAGACAGGCTAGATCGAGTGAATCCTTAGAAGAGTATAAAGGAAGTTGGAGTACACTTAAGAGGGAAATCAGGAAGACAAAACGCGGACATGAGATAGCTTTGGAAAATAGAATTAAGGAGAATCCAAAGTGCTTTTACAAATATATTAAGGACAAAGTGTAACTAGGGAGAGAATAGGGCCCCTCAAAGATCAGCAAGGCGGCCTTTGCGTGGAGTCACAGAAAATGGGGGAGATTTTAAATGAATACTTTGCATCAGTGTTTACTGTGGAAAAGGATATCGAAGATATAGACTGTAGGGAAATCGATGTTGACATCTTGTAAAATGTTGCAAATATACAGAGGAGGAAGTGCGGATGTTGTGAAATGGTTAAAGGTGGATAAATCCCCAGGACCTGATCAGGTGTACCTGAGAACTCTGTGGGAAGCTAGAGAAGTGATTGCTGAGCCTCTTGCTGAGATATTTGTATCATCGATAGTAACAGGTGAGATGCTGGAAGGTTGGAGGTTGGCAAACGTGGTGCCAATGTTTAAGAAGGGTGGTAAAGGCAAGCCAGGGAAATATAGACCGGTACGCCTGACGTCGGCGGTGGGCAAGTTGTTGGAGGGAATCCTGAGGGACAGGATGTACAGGAATTTGGACAGGCAAGGACTGATGCGGGATAGTGAACATGGCTTTGTG
Source organism: Chiloscyllium punctatum (assembly GCF_047496795.1). Lineage (NCBI taxonomy): Eukaryota > Metazoa > Chordata > Chondrichthyes > Orectolobiformes > Hemiscylliidae > Chiloscyllium > Chiloscyllium punctatum. Next base: position 63,462,356 of record NC_092759.1, read on the forward strand.
CGTGGGAAATTATGTCTCACAAACTTGATTGAGTTTTTTAAAGAATTAACAAAGAAGATTGATGAGGGCAGAGCAGTCGATGTGATCCATATGAACTTCGGTAAGTCGTTCGACAAGGTTCCCCATGGGAAACTGATTAGCAAGGTTAGATCTCATGGAATACAGGGAGAAGTAGCCATTTAGGTACAGAACTGGCTCAAAAGTAGAAGACAGAGGGTGACAAAGAGGTTTAAGAGGTATAGTTAGTAAGTTTGCAGATGGCCCCAAAATTGCAGGTGTAGTGGACAGCAAAGAGGGTTTTCTCAATTTCCAACAGGATCTGGACCAGATGGGCCAATGGGCTGAGTTTTGACAGATGGAGTTTAATTCAGATAAATGCGAGGTGCTGCATTTGGGGAAAGCAAATATTAGCAGGACTTCTACATTTAATGGTAAGGTCTTAGGGTGTGTTGCTGAACAAAGAGACCTTGGAGCGCAGGTTCATAGTTCCTTGAAAGTGTAGTCGCGGGTAGATAGGATAGTGAAGAAGGCGTTTGGTATGCTTTCCTTTATTGGTCAGAGTATTGAGTACAGGAGTTGGGAGGTCATGTTGCGGCTCTACAGGACATTGGTTAGGTCACTCTTGGAATATTGCATGCAATTCTGGTCTCCTTCCTATCGGAAAGATGTGAAACTTTATAGGGTTCAGAAAAGATTTACAAGAATGTTGCCAGGGTTGGAGGATTTGAGCTTCAGGGAGAGGCTGAACAGTCTGGGGCTGTTTTCCCTGGAGTGTCGGAGGCTGAGGGGTGAACTTATCGAGGTTTACCCTGGGGTAAGGGAGTCCCGAACTAGAGGGCATAGATTTAGTTTGAGAGAGGAAAGATATGAAAGAGACCTAAGTAACAACTTTTTCAAGCAGAAGGTGGTACGTGTATGGAGTGAGCTGCCAGAGGAAGTTATGGAGGCTGGTACAATTGCAACATTTAAGAGGAACTTGGATGAGTATGTGAATAGGAAGGGTTTGGAGGGACATGGGCCAGGTGCTGGCAGGTGGAACTATATTGGGTTGGGATAACTGGTCGGCATGGACAGCTTGGACCGAAGGGTCTGTTTCCATGCTGTACATCTCGATGATTCTTTGACTCGATAACTCACTCTGGGCTATCTGTTATTCTGTATATAAACCACCCTGAAACCCTCGATTAGATTCCACTCTGTAACTCAATCTGGAGTGTCTGTTATTGTGCACATAACCATCCCGAACCCCCTTGATAAAATTCCAATATATAATTGACTTCCAATTTTAAGGGACTCTGTACATTAGCCACTTCAATCCTTTGATTAGATTCCAGTCTGTATCACACTCCTGGGTATCTGTTCGTCTGTATATTAACCATTCAATCCAAACCCTGTTAAAATTGCCCACAGTGTTCAGGGATGTGTCGGTGAGGTGCATTAGTCAGGGGTAAATGTGGGCAAATGGCTCTGGATGGGTTATTCTTCTGAGGGTCAGTGTGGTCTTGTTGGGCTGAAGGGCTTGTTTCCCCACTGTCGGGATTATATGAATCACCCGGAACCTTCTCGTTTAGATTCCAAACTGTAACTCACTTCCATGTATGTGACTGTTTTCAAAAACACCTCAAAACCTTCAATTCTATTCCACTTCGATAAATACGAGGTGTTACATTTTGGGAAAGCAAATTTGAGCAGGATTTATATATTATTGGTCAGATCCGCGGGAGAGTTGCTGAACAATGAGACTTTGAAATGCAGGTTCGTAGCTCCGTGAGAGTAGAGTGGCGGGTGGATAAGATAATGAAGGCGGCGTTTGGTTTGCTTTCCTTTATTGGTCAGAGTTTTGAGTATAGGCTTTGAGAGGTCATGTTGTGGCTGGACTGGACATCGGTTAGGCCACTGTTGGAATATGGCATGCACTTCTGGTCTCCTTCCTATCGGAAGGATGTTGTGAAACTTGGAAGGGTTCAGAAAAGATTTACAAGGAGGATGCCAGGGTTAGAGGATTTGAGCTATAGGGAGAGGCTGAATAGGTTCGGGCTGTTTTCCCTGGAGCATCAGAGGCTGAGGGGTGACCTTATTGAGGTTGATAAAATCATGACAGGAATGGATAGGATAAATAGACAAAGTCTTTTCCTTGGGGTGGGGAGTCCGGAACTAGAGGGCATAGGTTTAGTGTGAGAGGGAAAAGATACGAAAGAGACCTAAGGGGCAACTTGTTCACTCAGAAGGTGGTACATGAATGGAATGAACTGTCAGCGGAAGTGGTGGAGGCTGGTACAATTGCAACATTTAAAATGCAGGTCGATGGGTATATGAATGGGAATCTTTGGAGGGAGATGGGCCAGGTGCTTGAAAAAGAGACTAGAGTAGGTTAGGATATCTGGTCGGCATGATCGGATTGGACCAAAGGGTCTGTTTCCATGCTGTACATCTCTATGACTGTATGACTCCGCGATTTTGTGACTCACTCCTTGTTATCTGTTATTCTGTATGTAAACCACCCTGAACCCCTCAATTAGATTCCAGTCTGGAACTCACTCCTGGGGATCTGTTATTGGATCTGTGAAGTGATCCTTGTTGGATGTTAGAATGAAGACAAGACAAACTAAATGGTCAAATGTTACATTGGGAGCAGGAACACAGAAAGCTGCTGGTTCATTTCTGTCCTGTTACATATCTCCAAGTTTAAGATTGGTGTTGAATTTCTGTCACAATGGGGAAAGTCTCAAAAGCTGTTTACTGTCTTGCATGAATGCATCATCATAACATAAATTCCTTTGCAAGAAAGGAAATGGAGACAGCTTCTGGAAGGTGTCTGTATCCCTTTGTGTGTGATTCTGTGTGTCTGTGTCTGTCTGTTTGTGTGTGATTCTGTGTGCGTGTTCAATGTTTCATATATTTTCGAACTGTATTGATGTTGCCAGTCTCTCTTGCTTTTCCTTATTTATAAACTCAATGTCATCGTTTTATTGATATAAAATGGTGGCTGTGGACAAATCTAAAATGTATGTGTGTGCTTGTCCCTCCTTCCCTGTGTGTGTGTGTCCCTCCCTCACTGTGTGTCTTTGTGTATGTCCTTCCCTTGCTGTGTTTGCGTGTCCGTCCAACACTGTGTGTGCATGTCCTTCCCTCCCTCGCTCTCTGTGTATATGTGTGTTTGTGTGTGTGTGTGTGTGTGTGTGTGTGTGTGTGTGTGCGCGCGCGCGTGTCCCTCCCTCGATGTGTGTTTGTGTTTGCATGTACTCCCCTCGCTGTGTGTGCGTGTCCCTCCCTCGCCGTGTTTGTGCGTGTCCCTCCCTTGCCATGTGTGTGCGTGTCCCTCCCTTGCCGCGTGTGTGCGTGTCCCACCCTCGCCGCGTGTGTGCGTGTCCCTCCCTCGCCGCGTGTGTGCGCGTCCCTCCCTCGCCGCGTGTGTGCGCGTCCCTCCCTCGCCGCGTGTGTGCGCGTCCCTCCCTCGCCGCGTGTGTGCGTGTCCCTCCCTCGCCGCGTGAGTGCGTCTCCCCCCTCGCCGCGTGTGTCTGCGCGTCTCCCCCCCTCGCCGCGTGTGTCTGCGCGTCTCCCCTCCTCGCCGCGTGTGTCTGCGCGTCTCCCCCCCTCGCCGCGTGTGTCTGCGCGTATCCCCCCCTCGCCGCGTGTGTCTGCGCGTATCCCCCCCTCGCCGCGTGTGTCTGCACGTATCCCCCCTCGCCATGTGTGTCTGCGCGTATCCCCCCCCCGCCGCGTGTGTCTGCGTGTATCCCCTCGCCCCGTGTGTCTGCGTGTATCCCCCTCGCCGCGTGCGTGTGTGTGTGTGTCCAAAATTTGCACCATCAGTGAACTGGCCATCATAAATTGACTGTAGTATTCAGGAATGTGTGTTTTAAGTAAGTTCACCACGTGAAATGCAGGGTTTAATGTATAGGTAGAGGGGTGGGTCTGGGTAGGATGCTCTTCAGAGTTTTGGAATGGACTGGTTGGGCGGAATGGCCTGGTTGCACACGATGACAATTGTATTCAGGTTATTGTCTAGCCCTGTCAACCATCCCCATCTCTTACACCTTGCCTTATCCCCAATATTCTCCTTAACACAGTAATCTCCCCCAGACTCTAAAACGCTCCTTGCCTATGTAAGCTTTTCCAGTCCTTGCAAAGATCGATATGTCTGTCACCTCTTCCTGTATTTAGAACCCTCCCTATAACTATTACCATTTGGTACAGCACTCCCATTCATTGTTCCCTCTTGAAACTCCCATAAACATTTGTATTTCTGAAAACTCATCTGGACTATCTCAATTTCTTTTTGACAGTTACGTGCTGAGACCTGCTCTATATCAGTGAAGTAATTAAGTCTTGGCAACACTCACTGTTATAATCTCCCTCCAGCCTTTCAGCACCGAGGATCTGTAGAAGGTCTTTTCAACCCGACAGCCATCTCTGTGTCTGTAATCTCCTCCACTCCCCATAATACATTCTCTCCGAGATCCTCTGTAGTCCACAAAACACTCCCTGACACTGTCTGTATCAGTGTAACCTTCACCAAAACACAACCTTCCCTATCTGTGTAAATGCCTACACCGGTCCCTATCCCTCTCAGCTCCATCTAACAATACAACCCTCCATGTCTGTGTATTCACCATCAGTCCCTACTCACCTCCCTATCTGTGTAACCTTCTCCATCCATTTTTGCTTCAGTCTCTTCAACTGTCCCTGTCAGTGCAACCTCTTCCAGATGCGAAAACTCTCCTCTTTTTGACTTACTCAGACCACACAACCCTCACTATCTATAACCTACTCCAGTCTGAGAAACCTACCTCTGCAAATTGTTCTAACTCTTCAACTCTCCATAAGCTCCTGCAGCTCTTATATCCCTCCCTATCTACCAAATCTCTTCCAGTCCCTAAACACCAACAGTCTTTGGAGACCCGACCACCATCCCTATCAGTGTAATCCTCTCAGGTCTCAGCAGTAATCCTGATCTGTCGAACTCACTCCATGCTTGTGCCTCTCCCAATCCAGTCCCTACAAAGCCCACTATCTATTTAACACCCTCCTGTCACTATCACCCCCATGTCAATGTAAGCTCCTCCTGTGTCTCCACCATCTACCCATCTCCATAACCTTGTCCAGCTCTTACACCACTATCTGTTTAAACGTCACCTTCCTCTACAACTTCCTCCTGTTTCTGCTATGCTCCCATATCTGTGAAAATTCTTCTGACCAAAATTGTTATCCCAGTCTCTGAAAAGAAATCCAGATCCCACAGCCTCCATAACCCCCAGAACCTAAGCCTTCCTATGTCTATAAACATCTTCAGTCACGACTACCCTGCATAAGTGTTTGTTCTTCCAGTCGATACAAACACCTTTATCTCTGTAATCTGTTCAGCTCCCGAAAATAGTGTCTGTCTGTGATCCAGCCCTGACCTACAAACATCCTTATCCCTGTAAACTTCTCTATCCATCCCAACATTCCCAACTCCATGAACCCTTCAGCCTTACAGGTCTCCACATTCCTGTAACCTCCTGTGGCTCTATGGTCCTCCTTCCCTGTGAAACTACCTCCAGTCCCCACACCCCTCCCAGTCTGGGTCCTCTGCTCCAGATCAGACCATTGCTGTCTCTGTAAACACCTGCACTCCTGACAACTCTTCCCATTTTGTGTAACCTCGTTCAGACCCAATACTCTCCAGCTTCCTAAATCCTCTTCCTGCCATTGCAACAAAAATCACACGTTTATGTAATATCTACCAGTGCTTACACTCTCCCCAATTCAGTAACCACTTGCAGCCCTAACAAAACACCTAAACTGTGAAACCTCTCATTTCCCGACAATCCTCCCTCCTTCCCTCCTCAAATGCCTTCATCACCATGAAACCTCACAATTACCGAAGCCTCCTTTTGGTACAGCAACTCTCCTAATGTCTGCAAAATCCTCCTGTCCTGATATTCCTCCCTATCTCTGTAACACCCACCACCCTCCAGTGCCCTTCTGGGGAACATGGCAGAGGAGGAAAGATGTGTAAAGTCCGAGCCATGTTACAGAGGTAGAATTCTGGGAGTTACAGATTTGGTCGAATGTCTGTGGTGTCCAGATTATTGGCGAGGACTCTAAAGACAGGATTTATGACTACTTGGAAAACCATAGTTAAATTAGCCACAGTCAGTATAGGTTTGTGAGGGGCAGGTCATGCCTCACAAACCTTATTGAATTCTTTGAGGATATGGCAGAATATGTTGATGGCTCATTCAGAAAAGAAGTAAAATTGGGATACAGGGAAATCTGTCTGTCTGGATACAGGATTGGATGGCCCAGAGAAGACAGAGGGTGGCAGCAGATGGACAGTATTGAGCCTGGAGCTCAGTGACCAGTGGTGTTCTGTAACAATCAGCGCTGGGACTCTGCTCTTTGGGATTTTCGTAAATGACTTGGATGCGGAGGTTGGAGAGTGGGTTAGTAAGTTTGTCAATAACATGAAGGTTGGTGGGGTGGTGGGGAATGTGGAGTGCAGTTGTAGGTTGCAATGGGACATTGACAGGACGCAGAGCTGGGCTGGAAGTGGCAGATCGAGTCCAATCCAGAAAAGTGTGAAGTGATTCATTCTGGAAGTTCGAATTTGAATACAGAATATGGGGTGAAAGGCTGACTACTTGGCAGTGCGGAGGAACAGAGAGATCGTGGGGTCCATGTTCATAGATCTCTCAAAATCATCACGCACGTTGGTAGGGTTGTTAAAAAGTCATATGTTGCGTTGGCTCCCCTTAGAAGGGGATTGACTGTAAGAGCCGTGAGGTTTTCCTGCATCTTTATAGCGTCCTGGTGAGACCACACTTGGAATATTGTGTTCAGTTCTGGTCCCCTGTTTACAGGAAGGCTGTGCACGTTTTAGAGAGTGTACACAGGAGATTTACCAAGATGCTGCCTGTAATGGAGGGCAGCTCTTATGGAGAAAGGTTGTGGGAGCTAAGGCTTTTTTCATTGGAGAAGGGGGGCGGGGCGACTTTGTGGAGGTGAACAAGATGATGAGAGGCACACAGAGAGTGAATAGTCAGAGACTTTTTCTCCGATGGCATAAATGGCTATTACAAGGCGGCATAATTTTAAGGTGAATAGAGAATGGATAAGAGGATAGAGAATGGTAGGTGGTTGGATGGATTGCCAATGGTGGTAGTAAAACTAGACACATTCGGGACATTTAATAGACTCTTGGACAGACACATGGATAATAGTAAAATGAAGGGTATGTAGTTTATTTTGATCTTATAGTTGGATAAAAGTTTGGCATAAATCATGGCCGAAGGGTCTTGGGCTGAACTGTTCTCTGTTCTATGTTCTGTCTGGTAAACTGGGTAATAAGCTCAGATCAGTGGAAAAGGATATGGCATTCAGGAGGAGCTAGTGAACTGGATACAAAATTTTCTTGATGGTAGGAGACAGAGGGTGATGGGAGACATGTTGTCTTTCTGACTGGAGACATGTGACCAGTGGTGAAGTGGGTCCCCTGTTGTTTGTCATTTGGATAAATGGTTTGGATGGGAATATTGGTTTTGTGGTAAGTAATTGTTTTCGTTGACACTCAAACTTGGTGGTAAAGTGGACAGTGAAGACGGTTATCTATGATACAACAGGATGGACAGTACTGCTGGGATAGTGGGCTGAAGAATAGCAGATGGAGTTTAATTAGATAAATGTGAAGTGTTCCATTTTGGAGAAATAAGCCAGGGTGGGACTTGTACAATTAATGTTCAGGCCCTGGGTAGTGTTTTCAGTCAGAGATCCAGTGACCCAGGTAGACAGTTCTTTAAATGTGTGTCACAGGTAGATAGGCTGGTGAAGCAGGCATTTGGGATGGTTACCTTCAGTGGGGAGGGCATTGAGTGTAAGAGTTGGGACGACATGTTGTATCTGTAAAAGACATTGATGAGGCCACCAGAAAAACATTGTTGATCAGTAGGAAGAACTCCTCTAGTTCACAAACCTCCCTTAGTGAAGGACATCAAATATTCTAACCTGGTCTGGCCGACATGTGACTCCAGACCCCCAGCAATATGGCTGACTCTGAGTTACCATCTCAGTAATTAGCAGAGGGGTCAAAGAACGTTTTTCCAGGCAGTGTCACCCACATCCCATGAATGAATATATAAAAATACCTATGTCCCTCTGTACCTCTGCAAACCCCTCCAGCTGCAGCAATCCATCCTGGCTTTGTAACACCCTGACCACTCACTGTAACACTCTCACCACCTCCAGCACCTTCACCTCTCCCTGTTCCTATTGTGTCAATGAACCTTGACCGGGGTTCCCCTTCCCACAGTCCTCCTCCTGCGGGCAGACCCATTGCAATCCATTAACATTTACTCCTAAAACTCTCTCTCACTTCAGGATTTGAAGTACTTTGTGGTGATCTTTTCACCCTCATAATCTAGTATGATTCCTTTTGTCCTGAGTGAGGGATCAGTGGAAATTTCTTGCTGAGTTTTTTACTGTTTCAATCGAATGTCCTTTTGTTGAGTATTTTGCATTGTCCCTTCAAATGTTTTCCACTGTACATTTACAGGCACATATTTCAGTCTGTTTAGCCTGTTTATCTTGGTCAATTCTCCTCTCAAACTCATGTAATTGGCTATTTTTGTTTCTAGCTGTAGCTTGTCCTTTCTGTGATTCATTTTAAAACTTTATATTTATTTAAACTGCACTTTATCACAATTTCCCAGAGGATCTCTTCAGGTGACATTACTCATTCACTAAGTTTCATTACATGGTCGCTCTGCGATAGTTATGTCCCTTAACAGTTGCACAATGTGTTTTTAAAAGAAACACTAAAAACAAATTAACCGAACTCCTTCCAATATCAATGCTGTCCGTGTGATTGTCCCAGACTATACGAATATTGAAGTTTTCCAAAATTATTACAATGCCTTTGTTAAAAAATTCCAATGAGTTCCTGGTAAATGCAGTGATGAGCAATGAAATGCTGTTCGGTGACTAAAATTGTTCTGCTGCTCGTGTCCTTGGCAAGTAGTAGCCAGAATGTACATTCAGACTGACTCTACTTCATAGCCTGAGGCCAAATGCTTTCTCTGTAATGCCTTTGTTGTACATTGTTGTTAGCGTTGCCCATTTTGCCTGAGTTTGCACAAGATTACGCACCACTGAATATTTTTGTTCACCCTGTATCCATGTCTCCCTGGTGTCTAAATCTCTTTTATCTCTGTGTCACAAATCCATCGACCTTATTGCAGCAACATTGTCCATTCAAAAAAAACATAATATACTCTCTTCCACAATTTTCTTTCACAAATCTATTTGCTGATGTACAATTTTAGTTAAACTCTGTCCCATCCTGTTCCTTTCTGCTTGTCTTCAACCACATCCCCATGCTGCTCCCATATTTCACCTTTTCCCTTTGGATTTGAAAGCTCCTTTCACCTGCATCCTCTCTGTCAGTTTAATGCCCTGTCCATAAACCTACTGACATGATTGGCCAGGACACTGGTCCCAGAACAGTTCCAGGGGGACCATCCTAATAGATTTTTTTTAAAAAACAGGTATGGGATGTGAGAGTCTCTGGCTGACTAGCCTTTCTTGCCCTGTCCTAAAAGCCCTTGAACTGAGTAACTTGCTCGGCCATTTCAGAGGGTAATTGAGAGGCAAACACTTTGCTGTGGGGATGTCGTGCAGACCACGTGAGGATGGGCAGATATCCTTCTCTAAAGGACAAGTGTTTGGATTTGTTGTCCATCAGTATTGGTTTCATACATATTTGTGGATTGTTAATTATTATTTTTAAGATTATTGATTTCAAATGTCTCCTTTTCAGATGGTGGGATTCAATCCTGCCTCCTCTGAACATTAGCTGAGGTTTGGATACATTCTCTCGTAATAATACCACTAGGCCATTACTTCACCTGCTCACTGGGTGCTCATCCCTGAGCACTGATACCAGGGCATCATGAAGCTAAACCCATTTTTCCCACACAATTGTGTGATCCTGATATCTTGCGGCAATCTGGGACTATTACTTAATATTGCTCCATTTTCCAGATCTCTGTGGAACTCAGTGCCATTCTCCATATGTAACCCTCACTGCATCTGTTTAATTTCCCATTTTGTCTATTTTTCTGTCTCCTGTAGGTACTCGGGAATGTCCTGACTCAATACCCTTTCCAGCTGCTGGGTGGATCGTCCATCACCTCTTTGAACGCAGTTGGTCTGCCAGAGAGAGACAAAGTGAAAGGAGATCTGGAGCCTTCAATAAGTCCTGTAGTGAAGTAAGGTCACCCACAGTGCACAGAGCAAAGAACAATGAGAGGGCTCCAAATATCTTTGAACACAACATGACATAGATACAGTGCTGGAGGGGAGTACAGTACACACACACACACCCCAGGCTCAATCACCACCCCAATGTAAGTTCTGTTATATTAAAACTCACTACTCTACAACAGTGTATCTATGGCATGTCTTGTGGTCCAGTGTCTTTATTAATTATTAATTCCTATAACTGATCCTATCGTTGTAACTTCCTTCCCGATAGTCCCTCCACATATTTGAAATGTACTGCATTCCAGACTACCATCCCTATCCCTGTAACTTGGTTCAGTGTCTACAACATGCCTTATCTCGGTAGTCTCCTCCTCAAATAAGGTAAAAACAAGGATTGCAGATGCTGGAAACCAGAGTCTAGATTACAGTGGTGCTGGAAAAGCACGGCAGGTTAGGCAGCATCCGAGGAGTAGGAAAACTGGTGTTTAGGGCAAAAGCCCTTCATCAGGAACAGAGGCCGGGAGCCTGCAGAGTGGGGAGATAAATGAGAGGGGGATGGGGAGAAAGTAGCATAGAGTATAATAGGTGAATGGGGTGGGGAAGAAGGTGATAGGTCAGAGTGGAGGATGGGGGAAGGTCGCAAAGAGTACAATGGGTGAATGGGGGTGGGGATGGGGGTGATAGGTCAGGGAGGAGGGTGGAATGGATCGGTGGGAAGGGAGATAGGCCATTAGGACAGGTCATGAGGGCGGTGCTGAGCTGGAAGGCTGGAACTAGGGTGAGATGGGGGAAGGGGAAATGAGGAAACTGGTGAAGTCCACATTGATGCCCTGGGGTTGAAGTGTTCCGAGGCGGAAGGTGAGGCGTTCTTCCTCCAGGCGTCGGGTGGTGAGGAAGTGGTGGTGGAGGAAGCCCAGGACCTGCATGTCCTCGGCAGGGTGGGAGGGGGAGTTGAAATGTTGAGTCACAGGGTGGTGGGGTTGATTGGTGCGGGTGTACCAGAGATGTTCCCGAAAGTGCTCTGCTAGGAGGTGTCCAGTCTCCCCAATGTAGAGGAGACTACATCAGGAGCAATGGATACAATAAATGATATTGGTGGATGTGCAGGTAAAACCTTGGATGTGGAAGGCTCCTTTAGGGCCTTGGATGGTGCAGAGTGGGGATGTGTGGGCGCAGGTTTTGCAATTCCTGCAGTGGCAGGAGAAGGTGCCAGGAAGGGAGGGAGGGTTTTTTGGGAGCGTGGAACTGACCAGGTAGTCATGGAGGGAATGGTCTTTGCGGAAAGTGGATAGGGGTCGGGAGGGAAATATATGCCTGGTGGTGGAGTCCGTTTGGAGGTGGCGGAAATGGCGGCGAATGATTTGGTTTATGCGAAGGTTGGTAGGGTGGAAGGTGAGCACCAGGGGCATTCTGTCCTTGGTACGGTTGGAGGGGTGGGGCTTGAAGGCGGAGGTGCAGGATGTGGACGAGATGCGTTGGAGGGCATCTTTTACCACGTGGGAAAGAAAATTCCGATCTCGAAAGAAGGAGGCTATCTGGTGTGTTCTATGGTGTAACTGGCCCTCCTGGGAGCAGGTAAAGTGGAGGCGGAGGAATTGGGAATTGGGGTTGGGAATTTGGCAGGCGGTTAGGTGGGAAGATATGTAATCCAGGTAGCTGTGGGAGTCGGTAGGTTTGTAAAAAAATGTCGGTGGCAATTCGGTTGGCATTAATGGGGATGGAGAGGTCCAGGCAGGGGAGGGAGGGATCAGAGATGGTCCAGATAAATTTAAGGTCGGGGTGGAATGTGATGGTGAAGTTGATGAATTCCTCAACCTCCGTTAGGGAACATGAGGTGGTGCCAATGCAGTCATCAATGTGACAGAGGAAGACGTGGGGAGTGATGCCGTTGTAACTACGGAAGATGGACTGTTCTGCGTAGCCAACAAAGAGACAGGCATAGCTGGGGCGCATATGGGTGCCCATGGCTACCCCTTTGGTCTGGAGAAAGTGGGAGGATTTGAAGGAAAAATTGTTAAGGGTGAGGACCAGTTCAGCCAAACGAATGAGAGTATCGGTGGAAGAGTACGGAGGGCTTGGAGATGAAGAAACGGAGGGCTTGGAGGTCCTGGTCATCGTGGATGGAAGTGTAGAGGGATTGGATATCCATTGTGAAGATGAGGCGTTGGGGGCTGGGGAAACGGAAGTCTTGGAGGAGTGGAGGTGTGAGTGGTGTCTCGAACGGATGTGGGTAGTTCCTGAACTGGAGGATAGGACAATGTCGAGGTTGGCAGACATGGGTTCGGTGGGGTAGGAGCATGCTGAGACAATGGGTCGGCCAGGGTGGTCAGGTTGTGGATCTTGGGAAGGAGGTAGAACCGGCCGGGGGGGATCCCGGACAATGAGATTGAAAGCTGTGGGTGGGAGATCTCCTCCTGAGGTGATGTGGTTCTGTCTGCTCAGGGAGATGACGGTTTGGTGATGGGAGGTGGGTCATGGTAGAGGGGGTGGTAGGAGGAGGTGTCTTTGAGTTGGCATCATGGCTTCAGCGGTGTAGAGGTCAGTGCACCAGACTACCACTGCACCTCCTTTTTCTGCCGGTTTGATGGTGAGGTCGGTATTGTAGCAGAGGAAGTAGAGGGCTGCACGTTGTGAGGTTGGAGTGGGGGAGGGGGTAGATAGGTTGAGGCGGTTAATTTCTTGGTGGAAGTTGGAAATGAAGAAATCGAAGACAGGTAATAGGCCAGAGCTGGGGGAGGCGAGGGAGCCTGTAACTGGAGTGGGTGTGGTGTTAGGGGGAATGGGGATGGAGTCATGAGCAGGGGTGGTGTTCCCCTCAGGATTCTGGGGGCAGGGATGGTGACGGTGGGACCTGGGGGTGGTGTCAGCAGAATGCAGATGAGTGGCGCTGGTGGGGGCGGAAGTGGTGGCAAACACGGCAGTTGGTGGGGGGGGGGCATGGAAGTCACTGAGTGTGTGACATCAGCGATGATGTGAGGGGTGGAAGTGATGTCACTTGACGTGTGTGAGGAATTGTGAGGGGCGGAAATGGCATTTATTTTATTTTAACCAATAATTTCCTGTCACAAATCTGTTCGACAATGTCGTATTTTAATTAAACTCAGTCCCTTACTGTTTCTTTCTTTTGGTCTTCATTCACATCTCCATGATGTTCCAATATTTCAACCTTTCTCTTTGGACCTGGGAATTTCCATTCACCTCAGACCTGTCCCCCTTCTCATCTGTGTCAATTTATAGCACACTGCATAATCCTGGTACCACAGGACCCTATCCCAATAAAATAGCTCAGTCCTCCCTGAGTACTGGTAGCAGTGCTCACTGGTCAGAACCACTTCTGATGATACCATTGTGTGATCCTGATACATTCCTGCACTCTGCTGATATCACTGTCTCTCTCCATGTGATATCCCTCACTGTGTGGGTCTAATTGCTGTCTCTGTCAGTGTCTTTCGCTCTTGCAGCTACTCCAGATCCTGAGCCAACAGCATTCTCCACTCCAGAGGGAAGCAACTGCACTGGCCATGGATGGAGACTGGGATTTTCCAGATCTCTGTGGGACTCAGTGCCATTCTCCATGTGTAACCTTCATTGCATGAGTCTAATTTCCCATTCTGTCTACTTCTGTCTCCTGTAGGTATTCCTGATGTCCCTGACTCAGCAGAATTCCCAATTCCTGTCTCATCCATCACCACATTGAAGACAGTTGGTCAGCGAGAGAGAGATGGAGAGGGAGATCTGGAGCCTTCAGTAAATCCTGCAGCCGGTAAGATCACTCACAGTAAACAGCACAGGGAGGAGTTAGTGGACTTTAATTCAGACCCTGAGGGCATGATGTAGGAACAATGCTGGGCAAGAAACATGAGAAAATTCTCAGGCTTCATGATCACCATCTTGTCTGTAAATTCATCTGTTCCACAGAACCCTCCCTCTGTCTGTCAATTTCTGCATTGTATGTTTCATCGATACCACTTCCCCTATCTCTATCAGCCCCTACAATCCTGCTTATCCCTGTAAGCTCCTCATATCAGTAAAACTGTCCATGTTTCTGCCTTTGCCTTTAATCTTAGTTCTGTCACATCTCTCCTTAACTGAAGAAAAACAACTCTTCAGTTCCTTAAGCCATCCTGGTCAGTGTAGTCCTTTCCAGACCTGAAAAACCTCTGTCTTTGTGGCTTTTTTGAACTCCTACTACCTTCATGATCTCTGTAACCTTGCCGTCACAACAACAAAAAAGCTCTGTACCTTAGTAACCTCCTCCAGCTGTTAGACTCCTCCTTGTCTCTGGGCACAAAGCAGAGTGACCCTGCTTCTCTCATAAATTAGTTTCTGCATTTCTAATGATGACTATGAACTCTTCCTGTCTCTAAAACGCACTCCGTCTCTGTAAACAATGCTGGTCCCGATTGATGTAATTTCTTTCGGTAACTACAAACCTTTATACCTTTAATCTCCTCCAGACGCAACCACACAGTTTATTTCTATAACCTCTATGAGTGATAGAGTCATAGAGATATACAGCACGGACACAGACCCTTCGGTCCATCCCGTCCATGCCGACCGGATATCCCGACTCAATCTATTCCCACCTGCCAGCACCGTACCCATATCCCTCCACACCCTTCCCATTCATATACCCATCCAAATGCCTCTTAAATGTTGCAATTGTCCCAGCCTCCACCACATCCTCTTCGTTCCATACACGTACCACCCTCTGCGTGAAAAGGTTGCCCCTTATGTCTCTTTTATATCTTTCCCCTCTCACCCTGAAACTATGCCCTCGAGTTCTGGACTCCCTGACGCCAGGGAAAAGACTTTGTCTATTTATCCTATCCTATCCATACCCCTCATAATTTTATAAACCTCTGTAAGATCACCCCTCAGCCTCCGAAGCTCCAGGGAAAACCGCCCCAGCCTGTTCAGCCTCTCCCTGTAGCTCAAATCCTCCAATCCTAGCAACATCCTTGAAAATCTTTTGTGAACCCTTTCAAGTTTCACGACAATTCTTCTGATAGGAAGGAGACCGGAATTGCACAAAATATTCCAACAGTGGCCAAACCAATGTCCTGTACAGCCACAACATGACCTCCCATCTCCTGTACTGAATACTCTGATCAATAAAGGAAAGCATACCAAATGCTGCCTTCACTATCATATCTACCTGTGACTCTACTTTCAAGGAGCTATGAACTTGCACTCCAAGGTCTCTTTGGTCAGTAACACTCCCTAGGACTTTACCATTACGTGTATAAGCCCTGCTAAGACTTGCTTTCCCAAAATGCAGCACATCGCATTTATCTGAATTAAACTCCATCTGCCAGTTAGCCCATTGTCCCCATCTGGTCCATATCCTGTTGTAACCCTCTTCGCTGTCCACTACACCTCCAATTTTGGTGTCATCTGTAAACTTACTAACTATACCCTTTATGCTCACATCCAAATCATTTATGTAAATGACAAAAATTAGAGGGCCCAGCACCGATCTTTGTGGCACTGCACTGGTCACAGGCCTCCAGTCTGAAAAACAACCCTCCACCGCCACTCTCTGTCTTTTACCTTTGAGCCAGTTCTGTATCAAAATGGCTACTTCTCCCTGTATTCCATGAGTTCTAACCTTGTTAATCAGCCCCCCATAGGGGACCTTGTCGAATGCCTCATTAAAGTCCATATAGATCACATGTATCATCTGCCCTCCTCAATCTTCTTTGTTAAATATTCAAAAAACTCAATCAAGTTTATGAGACATGATTTCTCACGCACAAAGCCATGTCGACTATTCCTAATCAGTCCTTGCCTTTCCAAATACATGTGCATCTTGTCCCTCAGGATTCCCTCCAACAACTTGCCCATCGGCGAGGTCAGGCTGACCGGTCGATAGTTCCCTGAATTGTCTTTACCACCCTTCTTAAACAGTGGCACCACGTTTGCCAACCTCCAGTCTTCCGGCACCTCACTTGTGACTATCGATGATACAAATATCTCAGCAAGCGGCCCAGCAATCACTTCTCTCGCTTCCCACAGAGTTCTAGGGTACACCTGATCAGTTCCTGGGGATTTAATCACCTGCAACCGTTTCAAGACATCCAGGACCTCCTCCTCTGTAATCTGAACGTTTTGCAAGATGTCACCATCTATTTCCCTACAGTCTATATCTTACATATGCTTTTCCACAGTAAATACTGATGCAAAATATTCAATTAGTATCTCCCCCATTTTCTGAAACTCCACACAAAGGCCGCCTTGCTGATCTTTGTGGGGCCCTATTCTCTCCCTAGTTACCCTTTTTGCCTTAATGTATTTGTAAAAACCCTTTGCATTCTCCTTAATTCTATTTGTCAGACCTATCTCATGTCCGTGTTTTGCCCTCCTGATTTC
The DNA here is from genome assembly GCF_047496795.1 of Chiloscyllium punctatum. NCBI lineage: Eukaryota > Metazoa > Chordata > Chondrichthyes > Orectolobiformes > Hemiscylliidae > Chiloscyllium > Chiloscyllium punctatum. Next base: position 63,478,970 of record NC_092759.1, read on the forward strand.
CCTCTTAAGTATGTTCCAACTTCCTTTTTACTCTTCTCAGGATTCACTCGATCTACCCTGAGTATACCTGACACATGCTTCCTGATTTTTCTGAACCAAACACTCAATTTCTTTAGTCATACAGAATTCCCAATACTTGCCAGCCTTCCCCTGACTGGAATATACTTTCTCTGGATTCTTGTTATCTCATTTCTGAAGGCTTCCCATTTTCCAGCCGTCCCTTTAGCTGCGAACATCTGCCTCCAATCAGCTTTCAAAAGTTCTTGCCATATACCGTCAAAATTGGCCTTTCTCCAATTTAGAACATCAACTTTTAGATCTGGTCTATCCTTTTCCATCACTATTTTAAAACAAATAGAATTATGGTCGCTGACCTCAAAGAGCTCCCCCTCTGACACATCGCTCACCTGCCCTGCCTTATTTCCTAACCTTTCCTAACCTAAACTTTTGCACCTTCTCTAATATGTACATCTACATACTGAATCAGAAAATTGTCTTGTACACACTGAAGAAATTCCTCTCCATCTAAATCTTTAACACTATGGCAGTCCCAGTCAATGTTTGGAAAGTTAAAATCCCCTACCATACCTACCCTATTATTCTTACAGATAGCTGAGATCTCCTTTCAAGTTTGTTTGGCAATTTCCCTTTGACTATTGGGGGGTCTGTAATACAATCCCAATAAGGTGATCATCCCTTTCTTATTTCTCAGTTCCACCCAAATATCTTCGCTGGATGTATTTCTGGGAATATCATCCCTCAGCACAGGTGTAATGCTATCCCTTATCAAAATTGCCACTCCCCATCCTCTCTTGCCTTCCTTTCTATCCTTCCTGTAGCATTTGTATCCTGGAATATTAATCTTCCAGTCCTGCCCATCCCTGAGCCATGTTTCTGTAATTGCAATGAGATCCCAGTCCCATGTTCCTAACCATGCCCTGAGTTCATCAGACTTCCCTGTTAGGCCCCTTGCATTGAAATAAATGCAGTTTAATTTATTAGTCCTACCTTGTCCCTGCCTGTCCTGACTGTTTGACTCACTTCTGTTCTCAGCTGGACCCGTCTCAGATCGAGCTCCCAAAATCCTCCCTGTGATAGTTATCACGGCCCATCCCTGCATTCCTCTAAATCCCTGTAAAGTCCTCCCATTCCTAACACCCGCCCTGTATCTGTCACCTGTCCCAGCTTCCAAAACCATCCCGATCTCTGTAAGACACCTCCCACCCCCTGTCCCAGTTACTACAGCCCGCTGTATCACTAAATGCCAGTAGTCACTATAATGTCAGAGTAAGGTGTGAAAGCAGGAATACTGTACTGGGTTAATGATCAGTCGTGATCATATTGAATGGTGGGACCGACTCTGTGGTGAAATGACCGATATCTGCTCTTCTTTCCTGTCCTTCTCTATAAATTTACTATCCGTATAACCTCCTTCAGTCCCCACAGTCTTCCCTATCTCCATAAACTCCTTCAGTCCCCACGACTCTTCCTATCCATATAACCTGAATCATTCCCCACAAACCTCCCTCACTCCATAACCTCCAAAAGGCCCCATGACCCTCCCTATCTCCATAATCCCATCCTGACCCAACGACCCTCCCGTTCAGAGAAACCTCCTTCAATCCCCATGATCCTCCTGATCTGTGCAACCTCCTTCAGGCCCAACAGCCCTGCAGATCTCTGTGGCCTCTTTCAGGCCCCACAGCACTCCCTATCTCCATAATGTCCTTCAATCCCCACGTCCCTCCTTATTTCCAAAACATCTATTACCTGTTGAACCTGTAAGCTACATTTTTCAGATTGATAAATACGAACTCCCATAACCCTTTCTGCTGCCAGTCTGAAACCAAACAGTGTTAACCTGATAGTCGGTCGGGAGCTGAAATATGTTTGAAAGGATATGTCAATGAACAATGATTGGACCCTTACAAACGCTTTTAATAAAAAGAGAATGTGTTTTTGAGCGTGTTGGATTTTATTTTTATTGGTGTGAATATAAATGGCAGTATAGATTCAGGTGTAGGGGTGGTTGTACCGAAGATATGGTTAATTTGAATTTTCAGAAACCTTTACACAAGTTTCAATAAGGGCTAAAGAGTAACTTGGTAGAGAATATGGCACCATAATTGTCAGGAGGTGGGTGAGATATTAGACAAAATAGTGTTGTCAGAATTTACTGTGGAGAAAGACATGGAAGCTCAAGAAGTTGGAGAAATAAATAGCGATATCTTGGACAGAATCCTCAAAAGAGAAGAATAAGTGCTGGAATCATAGAACAAATAAAGGTAGATCAATCCTCAGTCACTTATTAGGTCGATCCTAGAATATTGTGGGAATCTGGGGAAGAGATTGCAGTATCCCTTCCAGAGATATTTATATTAGCAACAGATACAATGAGTTACTGGAAGACTGGAGGGTGGCTAATGCTGTTCCATCACTTAAGGTCTGCAGGGAGTAGCCAAGAAATCACAGCCCAGTGAGCCAGTGCTGGGTAAGTTGTTGGAGGAGATTATGAGAGAAAGGAGCTACATATATTTGGAAAGTCAAGGGCTGATTAGAGATAGTCAGCATGGCTTTGTGAGTGGGAAACCGTGTTTCACAAACCGGATTGACTCTTCGAGGGGTTGGCGAAGAGATAGTTGAAGGCAGAGCAGTCAACGTTGTCTACATGAACTTCAGGAAAGCATTTGACAAGGTTCTAAGGGATGTAGAACATCTAGTCAAGAGGAAGAAGGAAGCTAACTTAGGTTTGAGGAACCAAGGATCAGAAGCAGGGATCTAGAGAGTTACATGGGGCAGCATGGTGGCTCAGTGGTTAGCACTGCTGCCTCACAGCACTCGGGACGTGATTTCAATTCCATCCCCAGGTGACTGCGTGGAGTTTGCACATTCTCTCCATGTCTGCGTGGGTTTCCTACAGGTGCACCGGTTTCCACCCACAGCCCAAAGATGTGCAGGTTAGGTGAATCAGCCATATGTTGTTCACGAAATGGAATAGAGATAATCCTGGGAATCACAGACGTGTCAAGTCTTCTGCCTGTGATGTACAGATAATTGGAGAGGACTCTGAGATACAGGATTTATGATTCTTGGAAAAACATAGTTTGATTAGAGGAAGTCATCATGGCTTTGTAAGGGACAGGTCATGCCTCACAAATCTTATTGAATCCTTTGAGAATGTGACAAAACACATTTATGGCTCATTGAGAAAGTACAGAGCATGTGATACAGGGAAAGCTGCCTGTCTGGACACAGAATTCCTGGCCCAGAGAAGACAGAGGGTGATGACAGATGGAAATCATTCATCCTAGAGCTCAGTGACCAGTGGCTTTCTGCAGGGAGAGGTCAAAAAAATCTCTGCACTTTGTGATTTTATGAATGAGTGGAAGAGTGGGAAAGTAAGTTTCCCAATGACACGAAGGTTGGTGGAGTGGTGAATAGTGTGGATGTCTGCTTGAGGTTGCAATGGGACATTGACAGGATGTAGAGCTGGGCTGAGAAGTGGCAGATGAAGTCAAATCTGGAAAAGTGTGAAGTGATGCATTCTGGAAGGTGAGACTTGAAAGCAGAATACAGGGGTAAAGGCAGAATACTGAATAGTGTGGAGGAACAGATGGATCTTGGATTTCATGACCAGAGATCCATCAAATTTGCCATCAAGCTTATAGTGTTGTTAAGAAAGAATATGTTGTATTGGCTTTCATTAGCTGGGGGATTGAGTTTTAAAGCCATGAGATTATGCTGCAGCTCTATAGAGCCCTGTTTAGATCCCAATGAGAATATTGTGTTCCGTTTTGATCCCTTCATTACAGGAAGGATGTGGAAGCTTTAGAGAGGGTAAAGGGGAGATTTACCAGGATGCTACCTGGACTGGAGAGCATGTCTTATGAAGAAAGGTTGAGAGAGCTAAGGCTTTTCTCACTGGAGTGAAGAAGAGTGTGGTGTGACTTGGTAGAGGTGAACAAGATGGTGTGAGGCAAAGATTGAGTGAACAGTGAGAGACCTTTTTATCCCATGGCATACATGGTACAAGGGGGCATAATTGTAAGGTGATTGGAGGATGGGTAAGGGGAGATCTCAGATGTAGGTTCTTTACACAGAGAGTGGTGGGTGGGTGTGATGGGAAACTTTAACAGACTCTTGGATGGGCAAAATGAAGGGTATGTAAGTTTGTTTGATCTTCCAGTCAGGTAAAAGATGGGCATGGCATCATGGCCGAAGGGTCTTGTGCTGTACTGTTCTGTGTTCTATGTTCTGGATGGTAAACTGGGTAATAAGCTCAGATCAATGTAAAAAGATATGGCATTCAGGAGGAGCTAGTCCACTGGATACAAAATTGGGCTTGATGATAGGAGACAGAGGGTGATGGGAGACATGTTGCCTTTCTGACTGGAGACATGTGACCAGCGATGAAGTGGGTCCCCTGTTGTTTGTCATTTGGATAAATGGTTTGGATGGGAATATTGGTTTTGTGGTAAGTAAGTTTTTTGAGTGACACTGAAATTGTTGTTAAAGTGGACAGTGAAGAAAGTTATCTATGATACAACAGGATGAACAGTACTGCTGGGATAGTGGGCTGAAGAATAGCAGATGGAGTTTAATTAGATAAATGTGAAATGTTCCATTTTGGTGAAACAAACCAGGGTGGGACCTGTACAGTTTATGTTCGGGCCCTGGGTAGTGTTGTCAGTCAGAGACCCAGGGATGCAGGTAGACAGTTCTTTGTAAGTGGTGTCACAGGTAGACAGGCTGGTGAAGCAGGCGTTTGGGATGGTTACCTTCTTTGGGCAGAGCATTGAGAGTAGAAGTTGGGATGTCGTGTTGTGGCTGTACAGGACATTGGTGAGGCCACCATAAAAGCATTGTTGACCAGTACAAAGTAATCATCTGGTTCACTTAAGTCCTTTAGAGAAGAACATCTGACATTCTAACCTGGTCTGGCCTGCACGTGACATCAGACCCACAGCAATATGGCTGACTCTGTGCTATACTCTGGGTAATTAGCAGTGGGGCAAAGAATGTTGGTCCCACAGTGACATCCTCGTCCCATGAATGAATGAATAAAAATACATATATCCCTCCCTACCTCTGTAAACCCCTCCAGCTGCATCAATCTGTACTGGCTTTGTAACACCGTTCAGGCCCTGACCACTCACTGTAACACTCTCACCACCTCCAGCACCTTCAGCTCCCCTGGTTCCTCTTGTGACGTAAAACCTTGACAATTATTCCCTCTTCCATCTGACCACCTCCTGCGAGCAGACTCTTTGCAATCCCTTTAAAACGTACTCGTAAAACATTCTCTCACTTCAGGATTTTAAGTACTTTTTGGTGATCCTCTAAGCCTGATAATCTTATATCCTTTTTACTTGAGTGAGGATTTGTCTGTTTCAATGGAATGTCCTTTTGTTGAGTGTTTTACAATGTTCCTTCTAATGTTTTCCACTGTTCATTGACACGCGCATATTTCAGTCTGTTTAGCCTATTCACCTTGGTTAGTTCTCCTCTCCAACTCATGTTATTGGTTATGTTTGTTTCTAGTTGTAGCTTGTCCTTTCTGTGATTCACTTTAAAACTTTATATTTCTTTAAACTGCTCTTTATCACAATTTCACAGAGGATCTCTCCAGGTGGCATTACTCATTCACTAAGTTTCATCACACAATGGTCGCTCTGAGATAGTTACGTCCCTCACCAGTTGCACAATTTGTTATTCAAAGAAACACTGAAAACTAATTCTCTGAACTCCTCTTCCAATATCACTCTTGTCAGTGTAACTGTTCCACATTTTGAATATTGATGTTTCCCAAAATTATCACAATGTGTTTGTTAAAAAATTCCAATGAGTTTCTGTGTCATGTAGTGATGAGCAACAGAATGCTGTTTGGTGGCTAAAACTATTCTGTTGCTTGTGTCCTTGGCAAGTAGTAGCCAGAATTTACATTCAGACTGATTCTACTTCATGATCTGAGAACAAATGCTTTCTCTGTGATGCCTTTGTTATCCACTATTGTTAGTGTTACCCATTTTGCCTGAGTTTCCGCAAGGTTGTGATCCATTGAATATTTATATCCACCTTTTGTTCACCCTGTAAGCATGTCTCTGTGTTGTCTAAACCTCTTTTATCTCAGTGTCACAAATCCATCTACCTTATTGATAAGACTTCGTCCATTGAAAAAAAACATAATTTACTCTTTCCCACAATTTCCTGTCACAAACCTATTCACTGAAGTACAGCTTTAGTTAATCGCTGTCCCATCCTGTTCCTTTTTGATTACCTTCAGCCACATCCACATACTGTTCCGATGCTTCACCTTTTCTCTTTGAATTTGGAAAGCTCCTTTCACCTGGACCCTGTCCCTGCATCCTCTCTGTCATTTAAAGCACTGTCCATAAACCTACTGTCATGATTGGCCAGGACACTCGTCCCATCACGGTTCAAGTGGGACCATCCTATTGGATTTTTTTTATAAATCAGGTAGGGAATGTGGGTATCTCTGGCTGACCAGCCTTTATTGCCCAGCCCTTGCTGCCCGTGAGCTGAGTGGAATTGGCTGCATGGAATTGGCTGATTAAAGCCTGGTCTGAGATAGAACCTGTAAATGCTCTCTGTTTCATGACTGGCTCCGTGACTGATCGAAGTGTCTTGCTGGATTTGTGGGTGTGCGTTGAGGAGAAAAGAAACAGGGGTGGCACAGTGGCACAGGGGTTAGCACTGTTACCTCACAGCACCAGGGACCCAGGTGAGCTTGGCCATTTCAGAGGACCATTGAGAGGCAAACACTTTGCTGTGGCTATGTCGTGCAGACCACGTGAGGATGATCAGATCTCGTTGTTGAAAGGGCAAGTGGGTGGCACGGTGGCTCAGTGATTAGCACTCCTGCCTCACAGCACCAGCGTCCCAGGTTCGATTCCAGCCCCGGGCGACTGTGTGGAGTTTGCACATTCTCCACGTGTCTGCGTGAATTGCCTGCGGATGCTCCAGTTTCCTCTCACAGTCCAAGGACGCGCAGGTCAGGCGAATTGGCCATGCTAAATTGCCCATAATGTTAGGTGTATTAGGTCGAAGGAGATGGGTCTGAGTGGGTTACTCTTTGGAGGGATGGCATGGACTGGTTTGGTCTAAAGGCCTGTTTCCACACTGTAGGTAATCTAAGGGATTGTGATTTTTGTAATCCGCAATGGTTTCATATTTGTTTATGGATTGTTAATTGCTATTTTTAAAATTATTGATTTTTAAATTCCACCATATCTTACGGTGGGATTCAATCCTGCCTCTCCTGAACATTAGCTGAGGTTTTGGACAAATGCCCTAACAATAATGTTACTAGGCCATCACTTCGCCTGCTCACTGGTTGCTCATCCCTGAGCACTGATACATGAAGCTAAACCCATTCTTCCAATATGACCGTGTGATCCTGAAGGCTTTCAGCACTCCAGTGATATCACTTAGTCTCTCTCCATGTGGTATCCCTCACTGTGTGGGTCTAATTGCTGCCTCTGTCAGCGTCTCTCACTCTTGCAGCTACTCTAGATCCTGAGCTAACAGAATTCTCCACTCCAGAGAGACGCAAGAATTCTCCACTCCAGAGAGACGCTAACAGAATTCTCCACTCCAGAGCACAGGCCAGGGATGGAGTTTGGGATTCTCCAGATATCTGTTTAGGCTCATTTCCATTCTCCATGTGTAACCCTCACTGCATCAGTCTAATTTCCCATTCTGTTTATCTCTGTGTCCTGTAGGTACTCAAGAAGTTGCTGACTCAATAGACTTCCCAACTGCTGTGTGTCTCATCCATCACCTCATTGAAGATGGTTGGTCAGCCAGAGAGACAAAGGTCAGGGAGATCTGGAGCCTTCAATAAATCCTGCAGTGAGGTAAGATCACTCATAGTGCACAGAGCAGAGAGCAATGAGAGGGCTCCAAACATCACTTACAAGACATGACATAGATACAGTGCTGGAGGGGGAACACAGTACAGACACACCCCATGCTCAATCACCACCTGTACTTTAACTTATGTTGCACTGAGACAGCATCGGGAGTTCATAGTTATCAATCCAGTCCTGTGCTGTCTTAGTGAGCATCAGTACAACAGAGGGGAGAGTAGGTCTCCGACGAGAGGTTGTTAATGCTGCCTGGGATCTTTCTGTTCTGTGTTCTCCCTCCAACACTGTACGAAGACTCACTACTCTACAACACTGTATCTGTGGCATGGCTTGTGCACCAGTGTCCTCAGTCATTTTTAACTCCTACAATAGTCCCTGTCCCTGTAACCTCCTCCCTTCCCGATAGTCCCTCCACATATTTGAAATGTACTGCATTCCAGACTACCATCCCCATCGCTGTAACTTGCTTCAGTGTCTACAACATGCCTTATTTTGGTACACTAATCCTCTTTAACTGGATACAGAGTGATACAGCACGGAAACAGAACCTGTGGTCCAACTCCTCAATGCTGCCCATGTTACCTCAACTGAATGAGTCTCATTTGCCTGCATTTAGCCCTTAGTCTTCAAACCTTCTCCTCTCCATGTACCTGCTCAAATGTCTTTTCCATGCTGAAATTGTTCTTGTTTCTCCCATGTGCCTGAGGCAGTCTGTTCCGTCTATACACCATCCTCTGTGGATAATATTCCCCCTCAGCTCCCTCTTTAAATCCTTGCTCTCTCACCTCCCATTTATACCCTCTAGTTTTGGACTCACCTACCCTTGGTTATTCACCATTCTTAGGGTCACTTCGTGGCCTCCCCTGCCCAAGGGAAATATTTAGGACAACGTTACAAATATCTCCAACGTATGTTACAAAGTGCTGGCCAATGTTGGTAAATGTGCCAAATATCGCTTTCCCCACACTGTCCACCTGTGATGCCACTTCCGAGGAACAATGTTACTTGCACCCCCTGGTCTCTCTCTCTCTCTCTCTCTCTCTTTCTCTCTCTCTCTCTCTCTCTCACTGTTCAACAACCCTGGTCAGAGCCCTTCAATTAACTGTATTAGTCCCTCCCTGGTTTGTCTTAACAAAATCCAACACCTGAATTAAACTCCATCTTTCATTCCTTGGCCCACTGGCCCAGTTGGTCAGTATCCCCTTTGATAACCGTATTTACTGCCCACTACACCATTCACTTGATCATGAACGAACTTTCGCACATTCACTCCTATTTTTCCAACCAAATCGTTTATGTAGATGATGCACTTCAGTGGGCCCAGCCCTGATCCTTTCTTCAATAATGGAATCAAACCATATTCTTGTCATAGAGCCATACAGCATGGAAACTGACCCGTCAGTTGATACCCACCATCAACTAAAACTAAACTCTTCCCAGCTGCCTGTTGCTGGCCCATATCAATCCAACCCTTCCCTATTCACCTGTTTTTTCCAAATATCTTTTAAATGTTGTCATTGTACGCACATCAACCCCTTTCTCAGGAAGTTCATTCCACACTCAAACCACCCTCTGTGTCGCTAATTGCCCCATACCTTTTTTTTGAACATCTCTCTCCTCTAACCTTAAAATTGTGGCCCCTCCTCTTGAGACTCCCCTATACTGAGGAAAAGCCAACTACCATTAAATTGATCTGTGTACCTCATTTTTAAAAAATAAATCTTTATGGCATCATGTCTCAACCTCCAGGCTCCAGTGAAAAAAGACTCAGCCTATCGAGCCATTTCTCAGAACCCAAGCCTTCCATACCCAGCAACATCATGGGAAATCTCTTCTGAATGCCCTGCAGCTTAATAATATCCTCCCTGTTAACTGGGCGACCAGAACTGGACAGAGCATTGCAGAACTGGTCTCACAAATGTCTGCAAAATCTCAACATGACGTCCCAAATTCTCCACTCAATGGACTGAGCAATAGTCAGGCATGCAAAGCACTGTCTTATCCATCCTGTGATGCAAGCATCAAGGATTATGTCCCTGAACCTGGAGGTCGCTCTGCTCTAAAACACTAACCAAGGCCTTAACATTAATTGTATAAGCTCTACCCTTGTTTGTTTTACCAAATGCACTACCTGGCATTTATTCAGATTGAATTCCATCTCTAGTTTTTCAGCCCATTCACTCCTTTCATCAAGATCCCTTTGTAATCTCAGAAAACATCCTTCACTGTCCATGATGCCACCCTCCAGCCTGCCAGCCCATCACACATGGCTGTCAGTAGTACACATACCTTTGCTAGGGGCTCCACAATTTCTTCCCTAGCATCCCACAGTGTCCTGTGATACACTTAATCAGCTTCTGGAACTTGCTATTGCTTTGTGTTTTAAAACCTCCAGCACCACCTCTTCTATAACATGCACTCTTTTCAAGTCATAGAGATATACAGCATAGAAACAGACCCCTCGGTCCCCAACTCGTCCAGGCTTACCAGAAGACCTAAATACATCCATTCCCTTTTCCAGCATTTGGCCCATATACGTCTACACCCTTACTATTCAGATGCCCATCCAGATACCTTTTAAATGTTGTAATTGTATCAGTCTCCATTACTTTCTCTCTCAGCTCATTCCAGACAAACATCACGATTTGTGTGAAGAAGCTGTCCCTTCAGTCCCTCTGTAAACCATTCACCTCTAACCTTAAACGTATGCCCTCTAATTCTGGACTCCCCAACTTCTGGGAAAATGCCTTGAATGCTTACCCTATCCATGCCCCTCATGCTTATATAAACCTCTGTAAGGTCATCCCTCAGTCTCCAATTCTCCAGTGACAGTAACCCCAGTTTATTCAGCAACAACCCGGGCAATATCTTGTAAATCTTTTCTGAGCCCTTTCAAGTTTCACAACATCCTTCCTGTAGCAGAGAGACTGGAATTGCAGAGAACTCCAATTGTGGTCTCATGTATTACTCTTGTTCCCTGAGTTCCAAAGTCTTTCTCTACAGTAAGTTCTGGAGTGAAAAAATTGTTTAGGATCTTAGAAAATATCCTGCAGTTCCACACATCGATGGCCTCATTGATCTTTAATTGACACTAGTTTGTCCCGAGTTACTTATGCACTCTTAATATACTGATACAGTCACTTTTGGATTCCCCTTTCCTTCTCTGCTGAGGCTATTTCATTTAGCCTTTCTCCATTCCTGTTTTCTACCCAAAGTGTAGTCCTACAGCCCCTGTATATCCTCAGGGATTCCCTTGATCCAGCTAGCTATACCTGACATGTTGCCCCCTTTTCCTTGACCAGACCCTCAATAGACAGCCAATGTTTCCTAATGTTGTCGGTATTGACCTACACACAAACAGGAAAATTCTGGTGCTGATCGATCAGTTTATCTCACTTTTAAAATATTCTCACTTGCCAAACTTTCCTTTCCCTGTCAATAATTACCTTCCCCAATCACATTTTGAAAGTTCCTGGCTAATATGACCAATATTGGTCCGGCTCCATTTTATAACTTGCACTTGTGGACCAGGCCTGTCCTTTTCCAAAGCTATTTTCAATCTACTCGAACTGTGGTCACTTTGGCAAAACACTTTCCCACTCACATCTCAGTTCCTCTCCCTACGTTGTTTCCCAAGGGGAGGTCACGTTTTGCTCCTTTCTCTTTTCAGGCCATTTACATATTGATTGGCAGTTTTCTGGAACACAATTACTAAATTCCTCCCTTGCAAACGCTGAACACTGGCAGTCCCAGTCGAGGTTTGGAAAGTTCAAAAACCGTACCATAACAGCCCTATTATTATGGTTGATATTTAAGATGTTCCGACATATTCGTTCCACAGTCTGCTTCAGATTTTCGGGGTCAGCAGTCCGATCGTATCAAAGTGATGACCCGTTCTTATTTCTCTGTTCCACTAACATAGTTTCACTGGGTGATCCCACAGGAATATCCTCTCTAAGTACTGCTGTGATGAATCATGCAATCAAAACCCACCACCACACGTCCTCTCTTGCCTCCCCTTCCTGTAGCATCTCTACCTTGAAACAATGAACTGCCAGTCCTGCCCCTCCCTCAGCTGTGTTTCTGTAATAACTATAATATCCCAGTCCCATTTTCTAATCCATGCCTTGAGTTCATCTTCCTTAGCTGTCTGGCCCCTTGCATTAAAATAAATGCAGTTTAATCATCAGTTTTCCCCCATTCCCTGCTATGTTCTTGCCTGCCTTGTCTGCTGAAATTGCTGTCTTTAACTCGTGTACCAGTCTCAATCTTCTTTCTGACCTTACGTTTATTTAAAGTCCAACACCCTGCCAGACTAAGTTATATTATCTCAAGCATCTCTCGCAATTCACCCCACCAGGATATGGGTTCCTCTCCTGCTCCCAGTTGAGGTGCCTTTCCTACCCTGTCTCCTGTGCTGACACCTTCAGGGATCTATGGACTTGTCCACCAAGGTTCCTCTATTCCTCAGTATTCCGCAAGGACCTACCCTTTATTTATTATGTCTGTACTTCTCTTATAGTACCTCCCACAGTGTATTACCTCACTTCAATCAGAACTAAACTCTGCTTAGATTATCATCCGATCGACATCTGACAGCAGACAGAGACCATCCTCCTTACTGTGAACAACACCCTCACCTTTCATGTCATCTGCAAACCGACTAATGATACCTTCTGCTTTCACATCCGAGTTATTAATGTTCAATGATTCCTGCACAGTTCCCTGTGGTACACCCGGTGTTGAAAATATTCTATCCACCAATTTTGCATCCTATTTGCCAACTTGCCTTGGAACCCAGTCCTTTTGGACCAGACTTCCATGTTGGATCTTGTTTAAGGACTTATTCAAGTCCATGTAGACCACATCATCTGCACTGCCTTCATCAATATACTAAAGCACCATTGAAAAAAAAATGAACTGAATTCCTCAGACAGTATCTTCCTCTACCAAATCCGTGATGACTAAACCGAGTTGATCCTTACCTTTACAAGTGTTGATTCATCCTCACAGAAGTTTCCAATAATGTCTCTCCCCCTGCTATCAGACTATCTGCTCTTTAATTACCTGGCCTATCCCTGCTGCCCTTTTTGAACAAAGGAACCACATTAGTGAACCTCCAGTCATTAAGCACTTCACCTGTGGCCAGCAAAGTATTATATTTATCCACCAGGGCCCCAGCAATCTCTGGATAATTAGCATGGGGGTCAAAGAATGCTGGTCCAGGCAGTGACACTCACATCCCATGAATGAACAAATAAAAATACATATATCCCTCCCTACCTCTGCAAACCCCTCCAGCTGTAGCAATCCGTACTGGCTTTGTAACACCGTTCAGACCCTGACCACTCTCTTTAACACTCTCACCACCTCCAGCACCTTCACCTCTCCATGTTCGTATCGTGTCAATAAACCCTGACAACGATTCCCCTTCCCATTGCCCTCCTTCTGATAGCAGAACCATTGCAATCCCTTTAAAACTTACTCTAAAACTCTCTCTCACTTCAGGATTTTAAGTACTTTGTGGTGATAATCTAAGATGATCCATTTTGTCCTGAGTGAGGGACCAAAGGGGATTTCTTGCTGAGTTTTTGTCCTTTTCAGTGGAATGTCCTTTTGTTGAGTATTTTACACTGTTCCTTCAAATGTTTTCCACTGTTCATTTACAGGCACATATTTCAGTCGGTTTCGCCTGTTTATCTTGGTCAGTTCTTCTCTCCAACTCATGTAATTAGCTATTTTTGTTTCTAGATGTAGCTTGTCCTTTCTGTGATTCACTTTAAAACTTTATATTTCTTTAAACTGCACTTTATCACAATTTCCCAGAGGATCTCTCCAGGTGACATTAGTCATTCACTAAGTGTTATCACACAACAGTCTCTCTGAGACAGTTACGTCCCTCGCCAGTTGCACAATGTGTAATTCTAAGAAACACTGAAAAAATTCTCTGAACTCCTCTTCCAATATCACTGTTGTCAGTGTGATTGTCCCAGACTTTGCGAATATTGACGTTTCACTAAATGTTCACCATGCCTGTATTAAAAATTCCAATGAATTCCTATTTATTGCAGCGACGAGCCATGTAATGCTGTTCGGTGGGTGGTCTAAAACTGTTCTGCTTGTGTCCTTGGCAAGTAGTAGCCAGAATTTACATTCAGACTGACTCTACCTCATGATCTGAGACCAAATGCTTTCTCTGTAATGCCTTTCTTACCCATTATTGTCAGCGTCGTTCATTTTGCCTGAATTTGCACAAGGTTGTGAACCATTGAATATTTACGTTCCGCCTTTTGTTCGCCGTGTAACCACATCTCTCTGGTGTCTAAATCCCTTTTATCTCTGTGTCACAAATCCATCTACCTTGTTGCAGAGACTTTGCCCGTTAATAAAAAACATAATTTACTCGTTCCCACAATTTCCTGTCACAAATGGATTTGCTGATCTACAGTTTTAGTTAAACTTTGTGCCATCCTGTTCCTTTCTGTTGCCTTCGGTCACATTCCCACGCTGCTCTGATGCTTCACGTTTTCTCTTTGGATTTGGAAACTCCTTTCACCTGAAGCCTGTCCCTGCATCCTCTCTGTCAGTTTAAAGCCCTGTCCATAAATCTACCAACATGATTGGCCAGGACATTGTTCCACTGGAACTGTGCTGGGAGAAATCTGAATGGAATTAAAAAAAAAAAATCAGGTATGGGATGTGGGTGTCTCTGTCTGACTAGCCCTTATTGCCCATCCCTTGCTGCCCTTGAGCTAAGCAGCTGGCTCGCCCATTTCAGAGGGTAATTGAGAGGCAAACACTTTGCTGTGGGTATGTCGTGCAAACCACATGAGAGTGAACTGTTGTCTTTCTCTGAAGGTCAAGTGTTTGGATTTTTATCAAGACTTATTTATGGATTGTTAATTCCAATTTTTAAAACATATATTCATTTAAAATTCCACATGGTTAGAAGTTAGAAAGAAGAGGGGGGGGGGTCACTTTGTTGGGACTGTATTGTATACTGTTGTAGACCCAACAGATACCAGAGGAGCAGCTGTGTACAGAGATTGCAGATAACTATAGGAATAATAGAGGAGTGCAGGCTGGAGATTTTAATATTCCCTGTATTGACTGGGCCACCTCGAGTATAAAAAGAACTGGACGGAGGGCAATTTTTCAATGTGTCCAAGGAAGGTTCCTAAATCAATATGCAGAGGGCCCTACTCTACTCAGGCAGGTGCACAACTGGACATCTCTCAGAAAACGAGGTCGGGCACGTGACTGAAGTGTCATTCAGAGAGCACTTTGGGTCCAGTGCCCACAACTGTCTTCGTTTTAACATAGTTATGGAAAAGGATCAGCAGGTCCACAGATTGAAGAGGAAAACTGGAACAGGGCCAGGTTTGGGGCCATTCTGCAGGATCTGGCCAGGGTCAATGCTGTGAATTTAAATTTGCACAACGCCCAGTTATAATCCAACTCACTTTGGAAGGGCTGGTGATCACTGTAACAGATGAAAGGCTTAAACTAAATTTGTTTGATATTATATTCCATGAAACTGCCATCCTGTTGCTATAAATTATGTACCTTAGGATTGTGCTCCACAACCACCTGATGATGAAGCAGTTCTCTGAAAGCCAGTGCTTTCAAATAAACCGGTTGGACTGGAACCGAGTGTCAGGTGATTTTTAACTTTGTACACCCCCAGTCCGACACCGACACCTCCATATTATGATTATAATCGATTGGGTGAGTCTGTTTGAAGGAAAATGAACAACTGGCAAATGGGAGGCTTTTCAAAGTGTGATCTCAAGAATCCAGGACCAGTATGCCCCGTTGGGATAAAGGGAAAAGCTGGCAGGGTTAGGGATCCTTGGTTGATGAGGGATAATTAGGCTCTAGTCTTGAAATGAAGACTGCATGTATTGGGTTTAAGGTTTCCATACCTACATATTCTTAAAGACATGATCAATCTGTGGAGACCCTACAATCCTCTCAGTCCCTGGAACACTCCCAATCTGCAGAAGTCATTCCAATGCCTGTGATTCTTTCAATACAGTTCCTACAAGACCCACTATCTATGTGATATCGTTTCATTGCCAGCACCCACCCTGTCAATGTAAGTTCCTCCAGTGTCTCCATCCATCTACTCATTTCCACAATCGTCTCCAACTCTTACATGTGTAAACACCACCCTCCCCTACAACCCTTCCCACTCTGACCCACCTGGAGGAGGTTACTAATGCTGCCGAATTTGTGAAACTGTCTCCTACCAAAATTGCTGTCTTTATCACTTGGAGAATCTGTCTGATTCCACACCCCCTTTATTTAAATAACCCGAAGATCCTAAGCCTTCCTGTGTCTAAAAACATCTTCAGTCACGACTACCCTCCATACGTCTGTTTGTTTTTCCAATCTGTACAACCTACTTTATCTCTGTACTCAGCTCCATTGACCCGAAACATTTCTGTCTGTGTAAAACACCCCATCCTACCACCATCCTATCCCTGTAAACTGCTCCATTCCTCCCAACCTCCCCATCTGCATGTCCTCCTGTAGGCCTGACATATCTCCACATTTCTGTCACCTCCTGTGGCTCTATGCTCCCCACTTCCTGTGAAAGCACCTCCAGTCCCCACAATTCCCGCAGTCTGGTCATCTGCTCCAGATCAGGCCATTGATGTCTCTGTTACCTCATACAACTTTAGCAATGCCTCCTATTTGTGTCACTTCATTCAGATCGCATCCTCTCCCGCTTCCTGAAACCTCTTGCTGCCATCATAACCCTTGCTATTTAGAACGTGGAATAGAACATTCCAGTACAAGTCATTTCTCCCTCAATATTGTGCTGACCTTTTATCCTACTCTGAAGATAAAATGAACCTACCTACCTTACATTTTACTATCATTGATGTGCCAATCCAAGAGTTGCTTAGATGTCTGTAATGTGTCTGAATCTACTACCATGTCTGGCAGTCCATTCCACGCACCCCCCACACTCTGTGTAAATAACGTACCAGTCCCTTCCATGCCGACAGGATATCCCAACCCAATCTAGTCCTACCTGCCAGCACCTGGCCCATATCCCTCTGATATCTAAGCTAAACCTTCCGCCAGTTACGTTAAACTTATGTCCCCTTATGATAGCCATTTCACCATGGGAAGTAGTATCTGGTTATCCACTCCATCTATGCCTCTCATTCACTTGTTCACCTCTAACAAGTCATCATTATTCCTCCTTCGCTGTGATCAGAAAAGCCCTAGCTTCCACAACCTACCTTCTATGGGCATGCCCTCCAGTCCAGGCAGCATCCTGCTAAATCTCCTCTGCACTGTCTTTAAAGCTTCCACATCCTTCCTATAATGAAGCGAACAGAACTGTTCACAATATTCGAAGTGTGGTCTAACTGGGGTTCTGTAGAGCTGCAGCAAAATCTCTATTCACTTAAATTCAATCCCCCTGCTCATGAAAGCCAACACACCATCCGCCTTCTGAACAGCCTGTCAACTTGGTTGGTAACCTGAGGGACACAGGATCCCTTTGCTCCTGCACGCTGCTAAGAATCCTGCCTTTAACCACGTAAAGGTTTTCTGCAGAATCCTCCAATCTAAAACTATCCCTGTCTTTGTAAGTTCCTCCAGTCCCTACAACACTCATAAACTGTGAAACCTCCTCAAGTCCATATATTCCTAATGTCTGCAATATCCTCCCGTCCTGATGTCCCTCCATATCTCTGTAACCCCCACCATCCTCCAGTGCTCTTCTGGGGAACATTGCAGAGGAAGGAGGAGTTGGAGAGTCTGGGCCATGTTACGAGGTATGAAGGGCTGCAGAACCTGGAGGATGGTACAAATGTCGGAAGGGACGTGGGACTTGCAGAAGGTTAGAGGTTCCGGGATTCATTGAACCTGCAGGATGGGACAGGGGATGGCTTGTGGAACATGGAGGATATTATGATTTGAACCACAGGTAATTTTTGATTGGACCATTCAGCCGATCTTACAGTCATAGAGATGTACAGCATGGAAACAGACCCTTCATTCCAACCCGGCCATGCCGACAGGATATTCCAACCCAATCTAGTCCCACCTGCCAGTACCTGGCCGATCTCCCTCCAAACCCTTTCTATTCATGCTTCTTAAATGTTGCAATTGTACCATCTGTAAGATTGGCTGATGATCCAATCAAACATTTCCTGTGGTTCAAATCATAACATTCTCCAGGTTCCACAACCCATTCATGGTCCCATCCTGCAGATCAGATATCCCAACCCAATGTAGACCCACCTGCTAGCACCCGGCCCATCTCCCTCTAAACATTTCCTATTCAGATACCCATCCAGGTGCCTTTTAACTGTTGCAATTGTGCTAGCTTCCACAACTTCCTCTGGCAGCTCATTCCATACATACACTATCCTCTACGTGAAAACGTTGCCCCTTAGTTCTCTTATATATCCTTCTATTCTTACCCTAAACCTCGCCCTATAATTCTGGACTCGCACACCCCAGGAGAAAGACTTTGTCTATGTACACTATCCATGCCCCTCTTGATGTTATAAACCTCTATAAGGTCAACCTCAGCCTCCGACTCTCCAGGCAAAACAACCATCACCTGTTCAAACTCTCCCTACAGCTCAGCCCTGGCAAAATTCTTGTAAATCTTTTCTGAGCTCTTTCAAGTTTCACAACATCCTTCCGATATGAAGTAGAATAGAGTTGCATGAAGTATTCCAATAGTGGCCTCACCACTGTCCTGTACAGCCGCAACATGACCTCCCAACTCCTGTACTCAATACTCTGACCAATAAAATAATGTATACCAAGCGCTGCCTTCGCTATCCTAACTATCTGTGACTTTACTGTAAAGGAACTCTGTATTTCATTTGAAAAATTGCATAGACAGGTTGAGTGGACCGTGGTCTTCTGGGTAATGCTAGTTCAGTCTAAGCTGGTAGGCAGAGCCAGTGAAATATTTGCAGCGCTGTCTGATGAATGTTCGAGAGATAATGCATATGTCAAACAGGCTGTTTTGAGTCCTTATGAATTGCTTCTGAAAGAGAAGCCACTACAATTCCCTTTACTGTACCATCGCTATCTGTCAAAGCTCCTTCAGGTCTATATCCTCCGAATTGTTGAAACCTGCTCTTACCTTTGCAACTCCCATTATTTCCTAACATTGTTGAGTCTCTAAAACCATCCCTATCAGTTTAGTCTCCTCCACTGCCTACAACACTCCTAGCCTGTGTAATCTCTTCGCATCCTTCAGTTCCTATATACCTATTTATTGGTGTGATTGCTTTGTGGCCATTGTATTCTCGTTTATATCTGCAAAAGGCTCCGCTCACTGCAGCACATCGTATGCTCATAAGTGAATCTGGTCTCTCACAAGCCTCTCTACGACCCTCTCCTCCAGTATCTACAAGCTTCCCTATCCCTGTCGTATCTTGCAGCATGTACACCACTCTCTCTCTGACATACCTTCCAGTGCATAAAATCATCTCTCCTTCTAACTTTATCCAGTCTACAACTTCCTCCCTATCCGTGCAACATTATCCAGTCTATATCATCTTACATGTGTTTGCAACATTCGACAGTCCATACCACCCTCCCTATCGCTGTGATATTCTCCAGATCCCAGAACGGTTGTTAAATGTACAACATCCTGGAATCCTGTGAATGTTTCTACGCCCTGATCAACATAGACCATGTAACGATCCACAACCCTACACACATCCCTATCTCTGAAGTCAAATCAAAGACACTTTATCTCTCTAACTTCATCCAAACAATAAAATGTTTTCTCCTGCGAACATTCTGTAGCAACTGTAAATATGTTTAAACTTCCAATATTGTCACGCCCCCAAACATCTCTCCCACTCTGTGACCTCTAACCATCCCTCAAAGGCTCTCTCTCAGTGACATGCGCTATGCATTTGCAACAAGGCAGATGGAATGACAGCATTAACTGAAGGGAACAGATATGATCGAACTGTTTTTGTGGAGGGGTGGCTGCAGAATGACCATGGCTGTGATGTGATTATTGAGGGGTTGTAGGGATTTAGGCAGGATCAGCAAAAAACCAAACCAGGTCCAGTTTTGTTGTGAAGAAAGGACGCAGTCAGTGCATTAGTGAGACAGCCAATTTAATCTGGGAATCAAAATATAGAGTCATTTTGAATCGACAGCTTCCAAATAGCAAGGGGGATCTGGAAGATCAAATCACAATGCATGCTTGTTGTTAAGTTGGTTGCAATATTTTCTTGGTGATAGTAGACAGAGGTATGTGGAGTGGTCAATTTCTGATTGGACATCTGTGGCCAATGCTGTTTCACAAGGATCAGTGCTGCGATGTCTGTGTGTAATTTATATCTGTGATTCAGATGAAAAGGTCAGCAGTTTGAGTGGTAATTTTGCAGACGACATTTGGAAAGGCATGTAATGATTAGGGACAGTTAGGGGAATTGCGGATAGTGAGTAAGAGTGTTAAAGGTTGCAGCAGAATGTAGATCAGCTGGAACGCTGGGCAGAGATGTGGCAAATTGAATTTCATCGGGACAGGTGTGAAGTGATGCATTTATGAAGCCAAATGGAAGAGAGAAGTACACTAATTGACTAGTTCGAAATATTGATAAACAGAGAGACATTGGATGCAAATCCATCGCTCCCTCAAAATAATAACACATTAGGATGTGGTGGTAAAGGAGGAGTATGGTAGGTTTCCCTTCATTGGTCACAGCATGTCATGTTGTGACTGAATGAAACTTCAGTCGGCCATGTTTGGAAGATTGCGTGTCATTCTCATAAACACACTACAGGAAGGATGTGGAGGTTTTGGGGAGCGTGCAACAGAGGGTTGGCAGAATGTTGCCTGGATGAGAATGTGTTTACTGGAAGGAGCTTGGAAGCAGTTGGATTGTTTTGCCTGAGTATCGGAGACTGAGGGGTGACCGGGTACAGGTATATAGCATTAGGAGAGGCGTGAAATGTGTGTACAGTTGGAATCCTCCTTCCAATGTAGAAATATCAAATACTCGGGCGCATCGGTTTAAGGTGAGAGTGAGAAGTTTTAAGTGAGATGAATGAGGCCAGTTGTCTTTACTGAGAGGGTGGAAGCTGCTCAGGAGGTGGGAGAGGTGGCAATGAGAGCAGAGTTTTGAAGGGCATGTAGACAGAAACATGAATAGGCAGATAATAGAGGGATATCGCCCATGTGCAGTCAGATGGGATTAGTTTAGAATAGCACAATGGTTAGCACAGTCATGGTGGGCCGAAGGGCCTGTTACTCTGCTGTACTCTTCTAGTTTCTAACTTCACGGCATCTACCCTGTCAAAGCCCCTCAGAATCCAGGATGTTTCATTCAATTTCTTTCCCATTCTTCAAAATCCCATTCGGTTCAAGGTGAATCTACTCCTCCTTTTCTCATTGGAAAATCCCGCCAACTCCAGGATCAGCCGAGTGAACCTTCCCTGGTCTGCCTCCAATACAAGAATGTCTTTCCTTAGGGCACGCGTACTGTTCAATATAATCTAGATGTGGTCTGACTTGTACTTTACATCGTTTTAGCAAGACCCCCCTATTTTTAGACTCCATTCCCTTTGTAATAAATGCCAACATTTGATTTGACCTGCTCTATGACCTGCTGATCCCGTAAGCTACCTGTTTCAGATTGATTCACAAGGATTCCCAAAATCCTTTGTGCAGTCAGTCTGAAACCAAACGGTGTTAGCCTGACAGTAAGTTGGGAACGTGCTGGAATGTGTTTTAAAGGATATGACAAGAAATGATAACTGGATGTTTAGAAACAATGGGAGCTGTATGATTTTATAAAAGGGGAATATTTTTAAATCTGTTGGATTCTATATTTTGGTATAACCATAAATGCAGAATAGATAAGGGTGGGGGAGGCTAGTTGCGGTAGAGGGATATTTGAAATTTCAGAAGCATTTTGAAAAGTTTCAACCAGGGGTAAAAGTTATCTCGGGAAAGAACAGGGCCTCTGAAAGGTCAATGAGGGTGTCTGTGTGGAATCACTGCTGATGGGGGAGATACTGAACACATACTTTGTTTTTGGATTTACTGTGGTGAAAGACATGGAAGCTCGGGAACTTGGGAAAATACTTAGGGATGTCTTGAAAAGAGTGCACATTGGAGAACAGGAGGTGCTGGATGTCTTAAAATGCAAAAAGTTAGATAAAACCTTGGGACATGGTCAGATATATCCCAGCACCTTGTGAGAAGCGAGGGAGGAAATTACAGGTAACCTTCCAGAGATATTTGTAACATCGACAGCTACTACGGACCAGTGAGACTGATGGCAGGGTGATAAGTTGTTGGACGAGATTCTGTGAGAAACGATCATCGTGCATTTGGAAAGGTAAGGACAGATTAATGATCATCAGCATGGCTTTGTGCACGGGAAATCATGCCTCAAACCTGAGGGTTGAGGTAGACAGGTGAGAGGTCAAAGCAGAGCAGTACACGATGTCCACATGAACTTTAGCAAGGCCTTTGACAAGGTTCTGCATGGCAGACTGGTTAGTAAGTTTAGATCACACATAACCAGGGAGCGCTCACCAACTGGATACAAAACAGGATTGACGGTAGGAGACAGAGCATGTTCATAGAGGGTTGCTGCTCAAACTGCAGGCCTTTGACCAACGGTGTGCTATAGGGTTCGGTGCTGGGTCACTTTGCATCATTTATATAAACAGTTTGGATAATAGTACAGGAGTCATGGTTAGCAAGTTTGTGAGTGAGACTGAAATTGGTGATAAAGTGGACAGTGAAGAGGATTATCGAAGAGTACAATGGAATCAACAGTACTGCTGGACCAGTGAGGTTAGGAATAACAGGTGGAGAAATGCAAGATGTTGTATTGTGGTAAACCAGACCAGGCTGGACTTGTACAATTAATGTTCGGGCACTGGGTATTGTCAAGCAGTGACCCAGGGATGCAGGTAAACAGTTTTTTGAAAGTACCGTCACAGGTAGACAGACTGGTGAAGCAGGCGTTTGGGATGGTTACCCTTCATTGGGCAGAGCATTGAGAGTAGGAGTTGGGATGTCATGGTGTATCTGTACAGGACATTAGTGAGGCCACTGGATAAGCATTGTTTATTATCCGGTAAAAATCAACTAGTTCATGTATGTCCTTTAGGGAGGGATATTTGACATTCTTACCTGGTCTGGCTCACATGTGACTCCAGTCCCACAGCAATATGGCTGACTCTGAGCTGCCTCTGGGCAATTAGCAGGAGGGCAATGTATGCTGGTTCAACCGGTGACATGCTTAGGCCGTGAATGAATCAATGAAAAATACATATGTCTATCCCTACCTTTGCAAACAGCTCTAGCTGCAGCAATCCACACTGGCTTTGTAATGTTGTTCAGGCCTCTGTAACACTCTCACCACCTCCAGAACCTTCAATTCTCCCTGTTCCGCTACTCTGATTAAACACTGACAATGTTTCCTCTTCCTACTGCCCTCCTCCACATTTCTAAATGTTGGTTACTTCAGAATTGGTCGGTTCTTTTTCATCTCTTAATCAAATCGGCCAAGACCGTCTGAAGTGGGGGAGGAGCATTGGGAAGGTGTCGAGCACCTCGAGACTTTCTGTGGGGAAAACGAGAATCCAGGAGAAAACAGCACAAGGAGCGCGCTGTCATATCAACGCCCCACCCACCCCCTTTCCATGACCACCTTCTGCCTCAAGTGTAACAGAGTCTGTGGAAGGCCATATCAGTCTGTACAGCCAACTGCAGACTCCCCCATCCCCACTGAGAGTGGGAAACAGTCAGCCTCATCTGTGAGCCACTGCCAATGAGATGATGAGATAGGACAGTTGAATCCCCTCACAATTATCCCAGTGCCTTTGTTACAAATTCAAACAATTCCCTGTTAATACAAAATGTAATAATGTGCTATCACTCAGTATGTCTCCATGTGGTATCCCTCGCTGTGTGGGTCTATTTACTGCCTCTAACAGCATCTCTCCATCTTAAAGATGGTGTGAGATCCTGAGTCAACAGAATTGTCCATTCCAGAGAGATGCAGCAGCACAGGCAAGGGATGGAGACTGGGATTATCGAGATCTCTGCTGGACTCAGTGCCACTCTGCATGTGTTATCCTCATTGCATCAGTCTAATTTCCCATTCTGTCTATTTCAGTCGCATGCATGTCATCAGGATGTTCCTAACTCCTGTCTCATCCATCACCTCATTGAAACTGGTTGGTCAGCCAGAGAGAGATGGAGAGGGACATCCGGAGCCATCAGTAATTCCTGCAGCTGTTAAGATCACTCACAGTGAACAACACAGGATGGAGGTAGTAGACTTCTATATTCAGACCTGGAAGACCGGACATAGATACAGAGCTGGGTAAGGAACAGCAACATTCTAGGTTTCATTCCCACCATCTTGTGAGGGTCCTGCTTTCACCTCTGCTGTACTGGTCCTCAATGCGACAGCACAGCGGATCGCAGGCATCAATCCTGGCCCATGCTGTTTTAGTGATCTCTGTAATATTCTCCAGTCCCGATAATCCTTCCTCTGTTTGGAATCTCCTCTAGTCCACATCATTCTCTGTGTCTCTGTCTCTGTCTCTGTCCGGTTCTCCAATCCCTAACACCCTAATCCCTAACCTTCTGCAGTAGATACTAAATTCCTTCATCCCTGTAAACCCTGACAGCCCTGTCTATCCCTGTAAGCTCCTCCCACCAATACCACCCTCCATGTCAATGTATTTCTCTTTAACCTCTCCATCCGTCCCTACCTATGTAATCTTCTCCAGCTTCTACAACCCTTCCTTAGCTGTGAAAAATTTGTAATCTCCTTATCCTTCTCCAATTCTTCGATCTTTATCTTGTTAAATGTCACCCTCATTCCCGACACCAAAGCCCTCCCGACCATGGGAACCTCTTTCGTTTTGTGCAACCCTCCCCATTTGTGTAACTGTCTCCAACCCAGTAACATGGCAATCTCCATTGCCTTCCTATCTATGTAGCCTCCAGAGCCTAGAAGCCTTCTTATATCTGTAAATGTCTTCAGTCAGGACAACCTTCCGTATCTCTGTGAGTGTACACAATAATCTCCTAGATGAAACAGCCCCCTGTCTGTACCTCTCAGTCTGCCTGCCTCTTCCTATCTCCATCCCTATCCCTATCTCCAGAATCTAATCCAGCTCCCTCTATCTCTGTAAATTCCTTCAATCCCCAAACCCCTTTGACCCACTGACATTCTTTACCAGATGTAACTCTGTTTAGCTCTTAACATCCTTGAGCCACTGTAAGCCTCCCTATCTCTGTAACCTCTACGCATCTGTTCAACCCCCACGACTGAGGAATGTCTCCCTGCATTCGCCATAAGGAAGATGGAATGACAGTGAACAGATGTGATGGAACTGTCATTCCGGAGATATAGCTGCAGAATGACCATCGCCGGGAAGTGAATACTGAAGGGTTGTTTGGATAGAGCCATAGAGCAGAGAGATATACATGGAAACCGACCCTTCGGTCCAACCGCTGTGCAGATATCCCAACCCAATCTAGTCCCGATATGCAGACTAGGCAAAAAGCCAACAAGTTATGAAGGAAGCTTGAGGTTAATGCATTAATGAAACAGTCATGTAGATCTGAATATGAAAAGTAGAGCTGAGAATAAACAAGCAGCAGCAACTGTTATCAGGAATTCATTTGTAGGCACCAGACAGTGATGGGAATGTCAATATGGTTACAGTCAGGACACTGAATGTATTTATGGCAAGGGCAGTACAGTAATGATGTGTGTCAGTGGTCTCCATGCCGTCTGATACAGCCACGAGCCTTTTGGATTGAATTTGTTGGTGTGAATATAAATGGCAGAATTGTAAGGGTGTAGGAGGGGTGAAGGAGTATAGGGGATATGGTGTATTTGAATTATCAGAAGCCTATTATGCAAGTTTCAATAAGGGCTAAAGAGTAACTTGGGAGAGAATAGGGCTCCTTAAAGATCATAAGGTCGCCTATGTGTGGAACCAGAGGAGATGGGTGAGATATTAGACAAAATTATCTTGTCAGTATTTACTGTGGAGAAAGACTGTGGAGGAAGCTCAGGACCTTGGGGAAATAAATAGTGATGTCTTGGAAAGAATCCTCAACAGAGAAGAGAAAGTGCTGGAATCTTAAAACAAATAAAGCTAGATCAATCCTCAGTAGCTCATTAGATCAATCCTATTATATTGTGGGAAGCTCGGGAAGAGATTGCAGTATCCCTTACAGAGATATGTATATTATCAACAGGCACAGTAAGATGTTGGAAGACTGGAGGTTGGCTAATGCTGTTCCATCACTGAAGGACTGCAGGGAAAAGCTAGGAAATTACAGCCCCGTGAGAACAGTGATGGGGAAGTTGTTGGAGGAGATTCTGAGAGAAAAGAGATCCTTACATTTACAAAGGCAAGGGCTGATTTGAGATGGTCAGAATGGCTTTGTGAGTGGGAGACCATGTTTCACAAACCGGATTGACTCTTCGAGGAGGTGGCCAAGGATAGATGAAAGCAGAGCAGTCAACGTTGTCCACATAGACTTTAGCATCTAATCAAGAGAAAGGAGGAAGCTTACTTAAGGTCGAGGAAGCAAGGATCAGACAGGGCTCCAGAGAGCAACATTGGATGGCACGGTGTCTCAGTGGTTAGCACTGCTGCCTCACAGCACCACGGACTCCATTTCGATTACAGCCTCAGGCGACTGTCTGTGGGGTGTTTGCACATTCTCCCTGTGGGTTTCCTCCAAGTGCTCCGGTTTCCCCCCCACAGCCCAAAAATGTGCCAGTTTGATGCCTTAGCCATGCTAAATTACCCATAGTGTTCAGGGCTGGGTAGGTTTGGTGCATTAGTCAGGGCAAATGGAGAGTAATAGGGTGGGGGAATGGGGCTGGGTTGGATACTGTTTGGAGGGTTGATATGGAGGTGTTGGGCCAAATGGCCTGTTTCCACACTGTAGGGATTCTCTGAAGGTACCAGGAAGGAACCGTGGAATGGACTTAGGGCAACTAGAAGGGGGCATGAAAAGGCATTGTTGGGAAGGATTAAGGAAAACCGTGAGGCATTCTCCATTTATGCGAGGAACTGGAGCAAGGCCAGAGTGAGGATAAGGCCAATCTGGGATAGTGGAAGGAACTTGTGCCTGGAGTCACAGGAGGTATGCCTCAGTATTCACTGCTGAGAACGGTCTTGACGTTTGTGAGGACAGCGTGAAACAGGCTGATGTACATGAACAGGTGGATGTTAAGAAGGCGGATGTGCTGAGAATTTTGTAAAAGATAAGGATACATAAGTCACTGAACCAGACTGGATGCGTCCAAAGTTACGACAGGAACCAATGGAGTGGATTACTGAGCATCTGGTGATGACCCTTGCAGCCTCACTGTCCACTGGAGTCGGACCAGATTATTGGAGGCAGGAAAATATTATTCCCTTGTTCAGGAAAGGGAATAGAGATAATCCTGGGAATTGCACACATCTCAGTCTTATGTCTGTGGTGTGCAGATTATTGGAGAGGACTCTTAGAGACAGGATTTATTATTCCTTGGAAAAGCATAGTTTGATTAGAGTTAGTCAGCATAGTTTTGTAAGGGGCAGGTCATGCCTTACAAGTCTTATCGAATCTTTTGAGAATGTGACAAAACATCTTTATGGCTTATTCAGAAAGTACGGAGGCATGGGGTACAGGGAAACCTGTCTGTCTGGATACAGGATTACTGGTAAACAGAAGACTGAGGGTGATGATAGACGGAAATCATTCATCCTGGAGCTCCGTGACCAGTGGTTTTCTGCAGGGAGATGTTACAGGACCTCTGCTCTTTGTGCGTTTATGAATGACTTGGATGTGTGATTGAAAGAGGGGTTAGTAAGTTTCCCAATGACACGAAGGTTGGTGGAGTGGCTGATAATGTGGAGGGCTATTGTAGGTTGCAACGGAGCATTGACAGGATGCAGAGTTGGGCTGAGAAGTGGCAGATGGAGTTCAATCTTGGAAAAGTGTGAAGTCATTCATTTTGAAGATTGAATTTGAATTCAGAATGCAGAGTTAAAGGTAGGATCTTTGGCAGTGTGGAGGAACAGAGGGATCTTTTGTACCAAGTCCATAGATCCCTCAAAGTAGCCACCCAAGCTGATTGGCTTGTTAAGAAGCAATACATTGTGTGGGATTTCATTTATTTGGGGATTGAGTTTTAAAGCCGTGAGGTTATGCTGCAGCTCTATAGAGAACTAGTTCGAACCCACTTGGAATATTGTGTTCAGTTTTGGTCCCTTCATTGCACGAAGGATGCGGAAGCTTTAGAGAGGGGAAAGAGGAGATTTACCAGGATGCTGCCTGTACTGGAGGGCATGTCTTATGAAGAAAGGTTGAGGGAGCTAAGGCTTTTTTCATTGGAGTGAAGAAGGGTGAGGGGTGACTTGACAGAGGTGAACAAGGTGATGAAAGTCATAGATAGATTGAATAGAGAGAGATATTTATTACCCTCATATAAATAGTTATTACAAGGGGGTATAATTTTCGGGTGATTAGTGGATGGTGAAGGGGAGATTTCAGAGGTAGGTTCGTTACATACAGAGTGGTGGCTGAGTGGAATCCACTGACAGCGGTGGCGGTAAAATTAGATGTATTAGGGACTATTAATATCCTTCTGGATAGGCACATGGATGATAATAAAATGAATGGTATGGAAGTTAGAGTCCTAGAGATGTACAACATGGAAACAGACACTTCTGTCCAACCTGTCCATGCCGACCAGACATCCCAACCCAATCTAGTCCCACCTGCCAGCACCCGGTCCATATCCCTCCGAATCCCTATTATTCAAATACCCAAACAAATACCTCTTAAATGTTGTAATTGTACCAGTCTTCACCACTTCCTCTGGCAGCTCATTCCATACACATACTACCCTCTGCATGAAAAAGTTGTCCCTTAGGTCTCTTTTATATCTATCCCCTTTCATCCATAACCTATGCCCTCTAGTTCTGGACACCCCAACCCCAGGTAAAAGACTTTGTCTATTTACCCTATCCATGCCTCTCATAATTTTGTAAACCTCTGTAATGTCACCCCTCAGCCTCCGACGCTCCAAAGAAAACAGCCCCAGCCTGTTCAGCCTCTCCCTATAGCTCAAATCCTCCGGTCCTGGCAACATCCTTGTAAATCTTTTCTGAACGCTTTCAAGTTCCCCAACATTTTTCCGATAGTAAGGAAACCAAAAGTGCTCGCAATATTCCAACAGTGGCAGAACCAATGTCCGGTACAGCCGCAACATGACCTCCCAACTCCTGTACTCAATACTCTGACCAATAATGGAAAGCATACCAAACGCCTTCTTCACAATCCTATCTATCTGCGACTCCACTTTCAAGGAGCTATGAACCTGCACCTGAAGGTCTTTTGGTTCAGCAACACACCCTAGGACCTTACCATTAAGTATGTAAGTCCTGCCAAGATTTGCTTTCCCAAAAGGCAGCACCTCGCATTTATCTGAATTAAACTCTATCTGCCACTTTTATTTTTGATCTTATGGTCGGATAAAAGATTGGCATGTCATCATGGCCAAAGGATCTTGTTCTGTACTGTTCTGTGTTCTACGTGTCGTATGGTAAGCTGGGTTATAAGCTCAGATCAGTGTAAAAGGTTATGGCGTTCAGGAGGAGTTTGTCAACTGGACAGAAAATTGGGCTTGATGGTAGGAGACAGAGGGTTGTGGGAGACATGTTGTTTTTCTGACTGGAGACATGTGACCAGCGGTGGAGTGGGTCCCATGCTGTTTGTCATTTGGATAAAGGGTTTGGATGGGAATATTGTTAAGTAAGTTAAGTAAGTTTTTTGAGTGACACTGAAATTGATGGTAAACTGGACAGTGATGAAGGTTATCTGTCATACAACAGGATGAACGGTACTGCTGAGATAGTGAGCTGAAGAATAGCAGATGGAGTTGAATTAAATAAATGTGAAGTGTTCCAGTTTGGTGAAACAAACCAGGGTGGTACTTGTACAGTTAATGTTCGGGCCCTGGGTAGTGTTGTCAGTCAGTGACCCAGCGATGCAGGTACACAGTTCTTTGTAAGTTGTGTCACAGGTAGACAGGCTGGTGAAGTAGACGTTTGGGATGGTTACCTCCATTGGGGAGAGCATTAAGAGTAGGATTTGGGATGTCATGTTGTATCTGTACAAGACATTTGTCAGGTCACCATAAAAGCGTTGTTGATCAGTGGGAAGAACTCATCTGGTTCCCTGACCTCCTTTTGTGTAGACCATCTGACATTTTAACCTGACCTGGCTAACACGTGACTCCAGACCCACTGCAATATGGCTGACTCTGAGCTGTCCTCTGGGTAATTAACAGTGACACCCATATCCCATGAATGAATAAATAAAAATACATATGTCCCTCTCTACCTCTGCAAACCCCTCCAGCTGCAGCAATCCGTACTGGTTTTGTAACACCGTTCAGGCCCTGACCACTCTCTGTAACACTCTCACCACCTCCGGCACTTTCACATCTCCCTGTTCCTTTTTTGACATTGAACCCTGACACTGATTCCCCTTCCCACTGCCCAACCTCTGCTAGCAGACCCTTTGCAATCCCTTTAAAACTTACTCCTAAAACACTCTCTCACTTCAGTCTTTTAAGTACTTTTTGGTGATCGTCTAAGCCTCATAATCTAATATGCTATATTTTGTCCTGAGTGAGGGGCCGGTGGGAATTTCTTGCTGAGGTTTTGTCTGTTTCAGTGGAATGTCCTTTTGTTGAGTGATTTACACTGTCCTTTCAGATGTTTTCCACTGTTCATTTATAGGCACAGATTTCAGTTTGTTTCGCCTCTTTACCTCGTTCAATTCTCATCTCACATCCATGTCATTGGCTGTTTTTGTTTCTAGTTGTAGCATGTCCTTTCTGTGATTCACTTTAAAACATTATATTTCTTTAAACTGCACTTTATCACAATTTCCCGAAGGATCTCTACAGGTGGCATTACTCATTCACTAAGTTTCATCCCACAATGGTCGCTCTGAGATAGTTACGTCCCTCGCCAGTTGCACAATTTGTTATTCAAAGAAACACTGAAAAAAAATTCTCTGAACTCCTCTTCCAATATTCCTGTTGTGAGTGTGACTGTCCCAGATTATGGGAATATTGAAGTTTCCCAAAATTATCACAAAGTGTTTGTTAAAAAATTCCAATGAGATCCTGTGTAATGCAGTGATGAGCAATGGAATGCTGTTCGGTGGCTAAAACTGTTCTGCTGTTTGTGTCCTTGGCAAGTATAAGCCAGAATTTACATTCAGACTGACTCTACTTCATGATCTGAGGTCAAAGGATTTCTCTGTAATGCCTTTCTTATCCATTATTGTTAGCGTTACCCATTTTCCTGAGTTTCCACAAGGTTGTGATCCATTGAATATTTATGTCCACCTTTTGTTCGCCCTGTAACCACGTCTCTCTGGTGTCTAAATTTCTTTTATCTCTGTGTCACAAAT
This sequence comes from Chiloscyllium punctatum, assembly GCF_047496795.1. NCBI lineage: Eukaryota > Metazoa > Chordata > Chondrichthyes > Orectolobiformes > Hemiscylliidae > Chiloscyllium > Chiloscyllium punctatum. The sequence continues at coordinate 63,510,347 of NC_092759.1, forward strand.
CAATCTACCTTAGTAAAGAGAGTTAAAAATCACACAACACCAGGTTATAGTCCAACAGGTTTAATTGGAAGCACACTAGCTTTCAGAACAACGCTCCTTCATCAGGTGATAGTGGGGAGCTCGATCGTAACACAGAATTTATAGCAAAAATTTAGTGTGATGTAACTGACATTATACATTGAAGAATTGATTGTCTGTTAAGCCTTTCATCGTTTAGAATACAGTGATAGTTTCACTTCTTTCATGTGTAAATCACAAAACATTTTTTTTTAAAGTTGCATTCTCTGGTTAGCTGTTAACAATGGTGATAGCTAGACAATATGTTGAAGGTGTTAGACCCCTGTGTTCTCTGTCTAGGCCCTGATATTTAGATTGATTCTAATCTAAAAAGTGAGATAAGAGTTTGACATAAATTCATGCAGCTTTTGAGCGCAGAGTTCTACATGAATGCATGCAGTTTTTGAGCAAAGTACAATGTAATCCTGCAAGGAAAAATTCACCCCACAAAATACATCTGTGTCTGTGGGTCTTTGTCTGTGTGTGTGTGTCTGTCTGGGGTGGGGTTGGTAGTGTGAGAAAGTGTGTGTGTAGTGGGTGCAGAGTGTCTTAAGTTTGTGAGGGAGTGTATGTGTGAGTGTGGGAGTGTATGTGTCTATATTGGTGTATGTGGGTGTCTGTGTGCCCGTCTGTGTGTACCTGTGTCCGTGTGTATGTGAGAGTGTGTGTGTCTGTAGGAATATCTGTGTGTGTGTGTAGTGCAATGGTGATCACCTGTAATGTGACATGAACCCAAGGTCCCGGTTGAGGCCCTCCCTATGGGTACTGAACTTAGCTGTCAGCCTCTGCTCGGCCACCTTCCTCTGCTGCCTGTCCCGAAGTCCACCTTGGAGGATGGTCACCCGAAGGTCTGAGGCTGAATGTCCTGGACCACTGAAATGTTACCCAACTGGGAGGGAACCCTCCTGTCTGTTGATTGTTGTGCGGTACCGATTCATCCGTTGTCGTAGTCTTTACTCAGTTTCCCCAATGTACCATGCCTCCGGGTATCCTTGCCTGCAATGTATAAGATAGACAACGTTGGCTGAGTCACATGAGTACTTGCAATCTTTTCTGAGCACTTTCAACTTTCACAACATCCTTCCTATAGCGGGGATACTGGAATTGCAGAGAACTCCAAATGTGGTCTAACATATTACTCTTGTTCCCTGAGTTCCCGAGTATTTGTCCACAATAAGTTCTGGAGTAAAAAATGTGTTCACGGCCTTAGACATATCCTGCTGTTCCACACATCAGTGGTCTCATTGATCTTTAAGGGACAGCACTTTGCCATGTACAAGGTGGGGGGTTTTCCCACGCGTAATCGTGGTATCTATGTCCACAATCTGACATGTCTTGCAGCGTCCACCGTGACAGGGTTGTATGGAGTTGTCCTGAGGGCCATCTGCTTTATCCTCGATTACAACGTCTTCACTGTCCACTATGCCACCCTCCAGCCTTTCCAGCACATCACACATGGCTATCAATGGTACATATATCTTTGCTCGGGGCTCCACAATGTTCTGTGATACACTTAATTAGGTCCTGGGGCTTTCCATAGCTTTGAGTTTTAAAACCTTCTGTAGCATGCACTCTTTTCAAGTCATAGAGATGTACAGCATGGAAACAGACCCTTCGGTCCAACTCGTCGATGCTGACTAGAAGATGTAAATAAATCCATCCCATTTACCAGCATTTGGCCCATGTACTTATAAACCCTTATTATTAATATACACATCCAAATATCTCTTAAAATGTTGTCATAGTATCAGTACATGCTACATTGTCTCTCAGCTCATTCCATACACACACCACCGTGTGCATAAAAAAGCTGTCCCTTCAGTGCCATTTAAACCTTTCCCCTTTAACCTTAAACCTATGCCCTCTAGTTTTGGACACTCCAACCTCTGGGAAAAGACCTTGAATGTTTACCCGATCCATACACCTCATGTTTATATAAACCTCTGTGAGGTCACCCGTCAGTCTCCGATGTTCCAGTAAAAATAACCCCAGCTTATTCAGCAGTAACCCTGGCAACATCTTGTCAATCTTTTCTGAGCACTTTCAACTTTCACAACATCCTTCCTATAGCGGGGATACTGGAATTTCAGAGAACTCCAAATGTGGTCTAACGTATTACTCTTGTTCCCTGAGTTCCCCAGTCTTTGTCCACAATAAGTTCTGGAGTAAAAAATGTGTTCACGGTCTTAGACATATCCTGCGGTTCCACACACCAATGGTCTCATTGATCTTTAAGGGACAGCATTTTGTCTCGAGTTACTCTTTTACTCAATATATTTAAACAATCACTTTTGGATTCTCCTTATCATTCTCTGCCAAGGATATTGCATGTACACGTTCTGCAATCCTGATTTATACCCAAAGTGTATTGCTAAAGTCCCTGTGATTCTCAGGGATTCCCTTGGTCCAGCTGGCTATACCTGACATGTGGCCCCATTTCCTTGAGCAGACCCTCCGTAGACAGCCAGTGTTTCCGAATGCTGTCAGCATTGACCTTCACACAAACAAGAACATGCTGGTGGTGATCGCTCAATTTATCTCACTTTTAAAATATTCTAACTTGCCAGACTTCCCTTTCCCTGCAAATAGACTCACCAACCACCTTTTGAGAGTTCCTGGCTAATATTGTCAAGATTAGTCTGGCCCCATTTTATAACTTGAACCTGTGGACCAGCCTTGTCCTTTTCCATCGCTATTTTCAAACTAATAGACTTGAGTCACTTTGGCAAAATGCTTTCCCACTCATACCTCAGTCCCTTTTCCTACCTTGTTTCCCAAGGGGAGGTCAGGTTTTGCCCCTTTCTCTTTTCAGGCCATTTACATATTGATTGGGAGTTTTATGGAACACAATTACCAAATTCCTCTCTTCCAAACAATGAACACTGGAAGTCCCAATCTAGGTTTGGAAAGCTTAAAAACCCCAACCATAACAGCCCTATTATTATGATTGATATTTGAGATCTCCTGATATGTTTGTTCCTCAGTCTACCACTGATTATTCGGGGTCAGTAAGACAATCGTGTCAGAGTGATGACCCATTCTTATTTCTCAGTTCCACTAACGTAGCGTCACTGGGTGATCCCACAGGAATATCCTCTCTAGGTACTGGTGTAATGATTCATGCAATGAAAACCCCCCACCACGCGTCTTCTCTTGTCTCCCCTTCGATGCCTTCTGTTGCATCTCCACCTTGAAACAATGAGCTGCTAGTCCTGCCCCTTCCTCAGCTTTGTTTCTGTAATAACTATCGTATCCCAGTCCCATGTTCCAATCCATGTCCTGAGTTCATCTTCCTGAGCTTTCAGGCCCCTTTCATTGAAATAAATGCACTTTAATCATCAGTTCCCCCTCCCCCATTTCCTTCTATGTTCTTGCCTGCCTTTTCTGCTGAAATTGCTGTCTTTAACTTGTGCACCAACCTCGATCTTCTTTCTGGCCTTATGACTGTTTAAGGTCCAACACCCTGCCAGATTAGATTATATCCTCTCAAGCAGCTCTAACAATTCACCCCATCAAGATGTGGGTCCCCCTCCTGCTCCCAGTTCAGGTGCCTTCCCCACCCTGTCTACCTGTGCTGCCACCTTCAGACATCCAGGGACTTGCCCACCAAGGTGCCGGTGTTACTCAGTTCTCCAGGAGGACCTACACTTCATGATGTACATCCTTCGCTTATGAGACTTCCCACAGTGCATTACCTCACAGTGATCAGAAGTAAACTCCATCTGCCATTACTCAGAGTGTGTACAACTCTGAGTATGACTAACTTCATCCAGTCTCCCCAACCGTCCTTACCTATAATTGTCGAGAGAATCCACAACCCTCCCTATTGCATTAACGTCCTCCAGTCCCTCTCATGGACACCATCCATGTAAGCTTCTCCTGTTCCTGACTATATTTTCCTCCTGTTCCAATAAACCCTTGTGAACTTTGTGACCTAGTCCAATCTCTGCAGTGCTCTGTATAATCAGCCTCACTGTGCCTGGAACCTGGCTTCAATTCCAGCCTTGGCCGACTGTCTGTGTGGACTTTGCATGTTCTCCCCCCGAATGTGTGGGTTTCTTCCGGGTGCTCAGGTTTCCTGCCATAGTCCAACAGACAGACGATACGTGATTGGCCATCATAAATTGACTGTAGTATTCAGGCAAGTGGTGGTTTAGGTGAGTTCACCATGAGGAATGCAGGGTTTATTGGACAGGGAGAGGGATGGGTCTGGTTAGGATGCTCTTTAGAGGGGTTGGTGTGGACTTGTTGTGCCAAGTGGCCTGTTCCCACACTGTGGAGATTCTATTCAGATTACTGCCCAGTCCTGTCAACCATCCCTGTCTCTTGAATCTTGCCTCATCCCCAATAATCTCCTGATATGTGTAATCTCCAACAGTTTCTAAGACATTCCTTGGCGATGTCAGCTTCTCCAGTCCTTACCACGATCGATATGGCTGTCACCTCTTCCTGCTTTTAGAACCCTCTCTATAACTATTGCCATTTGTTACATCACTCCCAATCACTGTTCCATCCTGAAACCCCCAAAAACATTTATATCTCTGTAAACTCATCTGGACTGTCTATACTTCCTTTTGACAATCCCGTTCTGAGACTTTATCTATATCAAAAAAGTCATTAAGTGTAGGTAACTCTTATTATTGTAACCTCCCTCCAGCTTTACGGCACCGAGGATCTGTAGAATCTCTTTTCAAACAGACAGCCATCTCTGTGTCTGTAAGCTCCTCCACTCCCCATAATACATTCTCTCTGAGCTCCTCTGTAGTCCACTAAACACTCCCTAACACTGTCTGTATCAGTGTAACCTTCTCCAAAAACTCAACCTTCCCTATCTGTGTAAATCCCTACACCAGTCCCTATCCCTCTCAGCTCCGTCTAACAATACAACCCTCCATGTCTGTGTATTCACCTTCAGTCCCTACTCACCTCCCTATCTGTGTAAGCTTCTCCATGCATTTTCGCTGCAGTCTCTTCAACTTCAGTGTAATATCTTCCAGTCCCGAAAACTCCCCTCTCTTTAACTTTCTCCGGCCACACAGCCCTCACTATCTGTGACCTCCTCCTGTCGGAGAACTCTCCCTTTGTGAACTGCTCCAACTCTTCAACTCTCCATAATCTCCTGCAGCTCTTACAGCCCTCCCTATCGACCAAAGCTCTTCCAGTCCCTAAAATGCCATCAGTCTGTCGAGACCCGAATACCATCCTTAGCTGTGTTATCCTCACCGGTCCCTGCAACACTCCTGATCTGTAGATCCCACTCCAATGTCTGTGTCTCTCCCGATCCTGTTCCTACAAGACTCATTAACAATGTAACGTCCTCCCGTCACTATCACCCACCCTGTCAATGTAAGCTCCTCCTGTATCTCCAAACATTTACTCATCTCTATGACCTTATCCAGCTCTTACCCCCATCTGTGTAAAAATCACTCTCCACTCGAACCCTCCCTACCGCAGGAACTTCCTCCTGTTTGTGCTATGCTCCCTTCTCTGTGAGACTGTCTCCAACCAATCTTGCTACCAATTCTCTCAAAAAAGAATCCAGATTCCACAGCCTCCATGTGCAAATAACCCCCAGAACCCATGCCTTCCTATCTCTATAAACATCTTCAGTCATGATGACCCTCCATATCTCTGTTTGTTCCGCCAGATGATACAAACCTCTTTAACTTTGTAATCTGCTCAGCTCCCTAAAACAGTCACTGTCTGTGAAATCCAGCCCTGGCCCACAAACATCCTTATCCCTGTAAACTTCTCCATCCCTCCCAACATTCCCAACTCCTTGAACCCGTCAGTCCTACAGCTCTCCAAATTTCTGTCACCTCTTGTGGCTCTATGGTCCTCGCTCTCTGTGAAACCACCTCCAGTCCCCAAATCCCTCCCATTCTGGGTCCTCTGCTCCAGATCAGACGATTGCTGTCTCTGTAAATGCCTCCACTCCTGACAACTCTTCCCATTTGTGTAACCTCGTTCAGACCCCATACTCTCCAGCTTCCTGAATTCTTTTCCTGCCATTTCAACCAAAACCATGTTTATGTAACAACCTCCAGTTCTTAAACCTCCCCGACTCAGTAAACTCTTGCAGTCCTAACAAAGCACCTAAACGGTGAAACCTCTCATTTCCCTACAATCCTCCCTCCCTCCTCAATTACCTTCATCACCATGAAACCTCACAATTACTGAAGCCTCCTTTTGGCATTGCAACCCTCCTAATGTCTACAAAATCCTCCTGTCCTGATATCCCACTCTGACTCTGTAATCCCCACCACCCTCCAGTGCCCTTCTGGGGAACATGGCAGAGGAGGGAAGATTTGTAAAGTCCGAGCCATGTTACGGAGGTAGAATTCTGGGAATTACAGATTTGGTCGAATGTTTGTGGTGTGCAGATTATTGGCGAGGACTCTCAAGAAAGGATTTATGACGACTTGGAAAACCATAGTTAAATTAGAGACAGCATGGGTTTGTGAGGGGCAGGTCATGCCTCACAAACCTTATTGAATTCTTTGAGGATATGACAGAATACGTTGATGGCTCATTCAGAAAAGAAGGATTATTGGGATACAGGGAACTCTGTCTGTCTGGATACAGGATTGAATGGCCCAGTGAAGACAGAGTATGGCGGCAGATGGATATTATTGAGCCTGGAGCTCACTGATCAGTGGTGTTCTGTAACAATCAGCTCTGGGAATCTGCTCTTTGTGATTTTTGTAAATGACTTGGATGTGGATGTTGGAGAGTGGGTTAGTAAGTTTACCAATCACACCAATTTTAGTGGAGTGGTGGGGAATGTGGAGGGCTGTTGTAGGTTGCAATGGGACATTGACAGGACGCAGAGCTGGGCTGGAAGTGATAGAGTCCAATCCAGAAAAGTGAGAAGTGATTCATTCTGAAGGTCAAACCTGAATATAGAACACAGCGTTAAAAGATAAAAACTTGGCATTGTGGAGGAACTGAGAGAACATGGGGTCCATGTCCATAGATCCCTCAAAGTTGCCACGCACATTGATAGGGTTGTTAAAAAGTCATATGTTGTGTTGGCTTTCCTTAGCAAGGGGATCAATTTCAAGAGCCATGAGGTTTTACTGCATCTTTATAGCGACCTGGTGAGACCACACTTGGAATATTGTGATCAGTTCTGGTCCCCTCTTTAAAGGAAGGATGTACAAGTTTTAGAGAGCGTACAGAGGAGATTTACCAGGATGTTGCCTGGAATGGAGGGCATTTCTTATGGAGAAAGTTTGGGGGAGCTGAGGCTTTTCTCATTGGAGTGAAGAAAGGGGTGGGGTGACTTGGTAGAGGTGAACAAGGTGATGAGAGGCACACAGAGTGAGTGAATAGTCAGAGACTTTTCCTCCTATGGCATAAATGGCTATGACAAGGGGGTATAATTTTAAGGTGAATGGAGGATGGATAAGAGGATAGAGAATGGCAGGTGGTTCGAATGCACTGCCAATGGTGGTAGTAAAATTAGACACATTCGGGACATCTAATAGACTCTTGGACAGACACATGGATAGAGTAAAATGAAGGGTATGTAGGTTAGTTTGATTTTACAGTCGGATAAAAGGTTGGCATAGCATCATGGCCGAAGGGTCATGGGCTGAATTGTTCTGCGTTCTGTGTTCTGTCTGGTAAACTGGGTAATAAGCTCAGATCAGTGTAAAAGGATATGGCATTCAGGAGGAGCTAGTGAACTGGATACAAAATTTGCTTGATGGTTGTAGAGAGAGGGTGGTGGGAGACATGTTGTTTTTCTGACTGTGGGCATGTGACCAGCGATGGAGTGGGTCCCCTGTTGTTCGTCATTTGGATAAATGGTTTGGATGGGAATATTGGTTTCCTGGTAAAGTAAGGTTTTTGGGTGTCACTGAACTTGGTGGTAAAGTGGACAGTGAAGAAGGTTATCCATGATACAACAGGATGGACAGTACTGCTGGGACAGTGGGCTGAAGAATAGCAGATGCAGTTCAATTAGATCAAGGTGAGGTGTTCCATTTTGGTGAAACAAACCAGGGTGGGACTTGTACAGTTAATGTTCGGGCCCTGGGTAGTGTTATCAATCAGAGACCCAGGGATGCAGGTACACAGTTCTTTGAATTTGGTGTCACAGGTAGACGGGCTGGTGAAGCAGGCTTTTGGGATGTTTACCTTCATTGGGGAGAGCATTAAGAGTAAGAGTTAGGATATCACGTTGTATCTGTATAAGACATTGGTGGGGCCACCATAAAAACATTGTTGATCAGGAGGAAGAACTCCTCTAGTCACTTACTTGCTTTAAGGAAGGGCATTAAATATTCTAACCTGGTCTGGCCAACATTTGACTCCAGACCCACAGCAATATGACTGACTCTGAGCTACCCTCTGGGTAATTAGCAGTTGGGTCAAAGAATATTAGTCCAGGCAGTGACAACCTCATCTCATGAATGAATAAATAAAAATACATATGTCCCTCCATACCTCTGCAAACCCCTCCAGCTGCAGCAATCCGTACTGACTTTGTAACACCGTTCAGACCCTGACCACTCTCTGTAACACTCTCACCACCTTCAGCACCTTCACCTCTCCCTGTTCCTATTGTGTCAATAAACCCTGACCATGGTTCCCCTTCCCACTGCCCTCCTCCTTCTAGCATACCATTTGCCATCTATTTAACATTTACTCCTAAAACACTCTCTCACTTTAGGACTTTAAGTACTTTTTGGGGATCTTCTCAGCCTCATAATCTAGTATGATCCCTTTTGTCCTGAGTGAGGGCCCAGTGGGGATTTCTTGCTGAGGTTTATACTGTTTCAATGGAATGTCCTTCTGTTGAGTGTTTTACACTGTTCCTTCAAATGTTTTCTGCTGTCCATTGACAGACACATGTCTCAGTCTGTTTAGCCTGTTTACCTTGTTCAGTTCTCCTCTCACACACATGAAATTGGCTATTTTTGTTTCGAGTTGTAGCTTGTCCTTTCTGTGAATCACTTTAAAACTTTATATTTCTTTAAACTGCACTTTATCACAATTTTCGAAAGGATCTGTGCAGGTGACATTACTCATTCACCAAGTTTATTACACGGTCGCTCTGCGATAGTTATGTCCTTTAACAGTTGCACAATGTGTTTTTCAAAGAAACACTGAAAAAAATTAACCGAACTCCTCTTCCATTATCAATGTTGACCGTGTGTTGTCCCAGATTATACGAATATTGTAATTTTCCAAAATTACCACAATGCTTTTGTTAAAAAATTACAACGAGTCCCTGTGTAATGCAATGATGAGCAATGGCATACTGTTCAGTGGCTAAAACTGTTCTGCTGCTTGTGTCCTTGACAAGTAGTAATTACATTCATACTGACTCTACTTCATGATCTGCAGCCAAATGCTTTCTCTGTAATGCCTTTGTTATCCATTATTTTCAGTGTTACCCATTTTTCCTGAGTTTTCGCAAGATTGTGAACCATTGAATATTTTTGTTCACCCTGTATCCATGTCTCCCTGGTGTCTAAATCTCTTTTATCTCTGTGTCACAAATCCATCGACCTTATTACAGTGACGTTGTCCATTAAAAAAAACATAACTTACTCTTTCCCACAATTTTCTGTCACAAACCTTTTTGCTGATGTACAGTTTTAGTTAAACTCTGTCCCAACCTGTTCCTTTCTGCTTGTCTTCAGCCACATCCCTATTCTGTTCCGTTGCTTCGCCTTTTCTCTTTGGATTTGGAAGGCTCCTTTCACCTGAACCCTGTCCCTGCATCCTCTCTGTCAGTTTAAAGCCCTGTCCATAAACCTACTGACATGATCGGCCAGGATCCTGGTCCCAGCACGGTTCCAGTGGGACAATCCTAATGGATTATTTATTAAATCAGATGTGGGTGTCTCTGGCTGACCAGCCTTTCTTGCCCAGTCCTAGCTGCCCTTGAACTGAGTAACTTGCTTGCCCTTTGAAGATGGTAATTGGGAGGCAAAGACTTTGCTGTGGCTATGTCGTAGAGACCACGTGAGAATGGGCAGATGTCCTTCTCTGAATGACATAGCAGCCTGGGATACATTTCCCTGGGCACTGGGGATTTCTCCACCTTTATGCCTGTGAAAACATTTAATACCTCCTCCTTATTGATCTTAACATATTCTGGAACCTCACCATCCCAACTGAAATCCCCGGCTACAATGCCTTTCTCCTGTGTGAATACAGATGGGAAGTATTCATTGAAGACCTCACCTGCTTCCTCTGGCTCAATGCACAAATTGTCCCTTTGGTTTCTCACAGGCCTCCCTCTTTCGTTGGGAATCCTCTGACTCTCACGATGCTGATAAAATAACTGTGGCTTTTCCGCAATCGTATCTGACAAATATATTTCATGACCATTGCTTGTCCCTCATTTTCCACAATCCCCTTGCACTCTCTATACTTGTGAAGGGCTTTACCTGATTTTATTGTACTGTATTCTCTTTATCGAACTCACGATATTGCTTGATCAGTATTCCCTGGACTTGCTGCCTTTACTATTCACTCTTCAAGGAGCACACTGGCCCTGCGGTCTCACTGCATCACTTTAAAATACTCCACTTTCCTAACATGGACGCAACTGCAGGGAGTTCCTCCCAGTCTCTGTTATCCAGATCCTCTGTAATGATCGTGATACTGATAGGAAGCTCAGTTGTGAGGGGGACAGACAGGAGACTGTGTGGCTCCAGAGGAGACCCCAGGATGGTGTGCTGCCTCCCAGGTACCAGGGTCAAGGATGTCTCTGAGTCGTTATTGAACATTATGAAGGGGGAGGGTGTATATCCAGAGGTCATTGTGCACATTGGTCCACATGACAGAGGTAGACAAAGGGATGGGGTCCTGTGAAATGAATACAGGGAGTCAGGCGAGAAGTTAAAAAAGCAGGATATTGACCTTAATGATCTCCAGATTACTCCCAGTGCCAAGTGCCAGTGAGGATAGAAATAGAAAGGTGGGCCGGATGGATGTGTGCCTGAGGAGCTGGTATAGTGGGCAGGGTTTTCAGTTCTTGGGTCATTGGGATCTCTTCTGGGGTAGAGGGGACCTGTACAAAGGGGATGGTTTGCACTTGAAGCAAAGGGGCACAAGTATCCCAGGGAGGAGATTTGCTAGTGTTACCCTGGAGGATTTAAACTAGTTTGGCAGGGAGTTGAGACTCTGAGTGAGGAGAGGGACCATCGAAAAGTCAGGGGAAATACATCAGCCATCAAGAGCAAGTTACCTATTCAGGATATCCAGGGGCACAGTCGAGGGAGGGAAAAGACATCTGGTTTTAAAGGGCATTTATTTCAACACACGAGGCCTGACTGGTAAGGCAGACGAGCTCAGAGCATGGATTAGCTCTGGGGACTGGGATATTATAGCCATAATAGAAACATGGCTGAGAGAAGGGCAGGGCCGGGAGCTCAGTGTTCCAGGGTAAAGAAACTACAGGCGTGACTGAAGGACAAGTAAGTGAGGAGGGGGAGTTGTCCTTTTGATTAGGAAGGACATAACAACTGTGCATCAAGGCAATTCTGTGAAACAGTCATCAAATGAGGCCATAAATTTAAAAGTTAGAAACAAAGAGGGGATGGTCAGTCTGCTGGGATCGTGTTCTACACCCTCAAATAGCCAGCAGGTACGAGAGGAGCAAATGTATAGTGAGTTTGCAGGTACCTATAAAAATAATAGAGTAGTATTGGATGGAGATTTTAAACTCCCCTGGATTGGCTGGGTCACCCAGAGTGTAAAAGGCCCGTACTGGGTGGAATTTGTAAAATGTGTCCAAGAAAGTTTCCTAAACCAAGATGTAGAGCGCTCTATGCTACTCAGGCGGGTGCAACACTGGACCAGTCCTCAGAAAACGAGGTCAGGCAAGTGACTGAAGTATCAGTCGGAGAGCACATTGCGTCCAGTCACCACAACTGTCTTTGTTTTAACATAGTTGTGTAGAAAGATCAGGCAGGTTGACAGATTTCGGTCTTAAACTGGAACTGGGCCAATATTGGGGCCATTCAGCAGGATCGAGCAGGGGTTGATTGGGTGAAGGTAAAACTCACACAACACTAGGGTATAGTCCAGATGGTTTACAGAGGAACCTCGATTGTCTTAATGAGATGGGCGGGCACTATTCCGTTCAGATAATTGATTATTCGGTTAATCGATTCAATGCCTTTCCTCTGGGGCTCGGAGTTTTCAGTCCAGTCTGCTCCCTGTTCAGGTGACTCGGCAGCAGCAAGCCATGAGCGAGCCCCCACACCCTGTCAGACCCCCAAAACACACCCCGCTCGCCTCCAAACCCATCCAACACTGCCCCCACCCGCCTCTCAACGTCGCCCCCCCAAACTGACCCAACAGCGAATCCTGCCCCCAAAAGCGTCCGACACCACCATCCACGCGCTGCCTGCCCCCACTTCCCAGACACGTCCGACATCACCCTCAGCCCGTCCCCAAACCCGTTCAACACCGCCCCCCCGCCCACCACACCCACCGTCCAATCCATGTCCAAGCCCATGCCCCCGGATGTGTTACCTAGGTAAGCGGATAGTGGAAAAGATGTTTGGTATTCTTTCCTTTATTGGTCAGAGCATTGATTATAGCAGTTTGGAGGTCATGTTGCAGCTGTAAAGCACACTGTTTAGGACACTTTTGGAATATTTCATGGAGTTCTGATCTTTTTCCTATTGGAAGGATGTTGTGAAACTTGCAAGTGTTTAGAAAAGTTTTACAAGGATGTTGTCAGGGTTGGAGGATTTGAGCTATTGGGAGAGGCTGAAACGACTGAGACTGTTTTCCCTGGTGCGTAAGAGGCTAAGGGGTGACATTCCTGAGGTTTATAAAATCATGAGGGGCATGGATAGGATAAACAGACAAGGTCTTTTTCCTCGGGTAGTGGAGACATGAAATGGAGGGCGTAGGTTTAGGGTGAGAGATGAAAGATTTAAAAGGGACCTAAGGGGCAACATTTTCACGCAGAGTGTGGATATGTATGGAATGTACTGCCAGAGGAAGTGGTGGAGGCTGGTATAATTGCAGCATTCAAAAAGCATCTGGATTGGTATGTGAATAAAACCGGTTTATTGGGATATGGGCCAAGTGCTGGCAGATGGGACGAGATTAGGAAAGGATATCTGGTCGGCGTGGACGAGTTGGACCAAAGGGTCCGTTTATGTGCTGTACGTCTCTAGGTCTCTCTGGCTCTAAATGTTTTCCACTGTTCATTTACAGCCTGACATTTCAGTCTGTTTCCCCTGTTTACCTTTGTCAGTTCTCTCTCAAAATCATATAGTGGTCTTTGTTAGTGATGCTCGGGTGTGCTTTATGGTCACTTTAAAATGTCATAATCTCTTTGAATTATGGTATAATTTCTTGGAGGATCTCACTCAGCTTCATCACCCAACAGTCGATCTGAGATAGTTACATCCCTAGCCATTTGCACAATGTGTTATTCGAGGCAATACTGACAAAATCATTCAAGGAGGATCTCGGATAATATCACTCTTGCCAATGTGTCTGTCCCAGATTATACAAAGATTGAAGTCTCCAAAAATTATCACACCACCTTTGCTACAATTTCTAATGAATTCCTGTTTAATGCAGGGATGAGCAATGAAATTCTGCAAGGCAACATAAAAACTGTTCTCCTGCTTGTGTTTTTGACACATAGCACCCAGAATGTGCATTCAGGCTGATTCAGCTGCATAATCTGAGACCAAATGCTTTCTCTGTAATGCCTTTGTTATCCATTAGTGTCAGGGTTCCCATCTTGTTTTTCCATTCTGCCTGAGATCCTGTAAGGTTGTTTACTGTTGAATATTTATGTTCCACCTTTTGGTCACCCTGTAATCACGTCTATCTGGTGACTAAGTCTCATTTTTCTCTGTGTCCCAAGTCTATTACTTTATTGTAGATACTTTGTCCATTCCAAATCATAACAACATTATGATTTCCTCTTCCCCACGATGTCCTGTCACAAACCGATTCATTAATGAACAGTTTTAGTTAAACTCTGTCCCTTCCTGTTCTTTTCTACTTCACTTCAGCCACATTCCCATGCTGTTCCGAGGCTTCACATTTTCTCTTTGGATTTGGAAAGCTCCTTTTATCTGAACTATTCCCTGCATCCTCCATGTCAGTTTAAAGCGCTGTCCATAAACCTACCGACATGATTGGCCAGGACACTGCTCCCAGCAGTGTTGATTTTAAATCACTCATGGGATGTTGCTGTCTCTGGCTGGCCAGCATCGCATGCCCACCCTGACCAGCCTTAGAGCTGAGTGGCTTGTCAGATCATTACAGTGGGCATTTGAGCGTCAATCCCATTTCCCTGGGTCTGGATTCATATGTAGGCCAGACTGGCAGCCTAGAACAGATTTGCCTACTGAAAGGGTATTATTAAGTGGTTAGATGGGTATCCCTGACTCTGGCATTAAATTAGGAAAGGATATCTGGTCGGCGTTAAATTCTGGATGAACAGTCTCGTGACAGTAACACGAGGTCATTGCCTGGTCCACTGATAGCTCCCTCATCCCTGAGTACTGATCCCAGTGCACCTTCTTCCTGACCGTGATTTGATCCTGATAACTTCGTGCACTCTGGTGATATCACACAGTCTCTCTCCACATGGTATCTGTCACTGTGTGGGTTTAATTGATGCCGGTGACTGGACCTTTTGCAGCTACTCCAGATACTGAGCCAACAGAATTCTCCACTCCAGGGAGATGAGGCAACACAGACCAGGGATGGAGACTGGGGTTTTCCAGATCTCTGAGGAACTTAGTGCCAGTCTCCATGTGTAAACCTCACAGCATCAGTCTAATTTCCCATTCTGTCTGTTTCTCTGTCTCCTGTAGATACTCAGGATGCTCTTCACTCAGCGGAATTCCCATTTCCTGTCTTGTCCATCACCACACTGAAGACAGTTGGTCAGCCAGAGTGATGTAGAGTGAGATGTGGAGCCTTCAGTAAATCCTGCAGCGAGACAAGATCACTCACAGTGAACAGAGCAGAGTGTATTTAAGGGATCGAACTTTGGTCCAGAAGACATGACACAGATACATTCTTGAAGGGTAAACACAGAGCATGATGGTCTCAGGCTCAAACCCCACCCTCTTGTTAATTTTCATCTGTGCTTTATTGAGCATTCCTATGTCAATACAGTAAGTTGACAGTTATCAATTCAGGCCTGTGCTGTCTTAGTGAGGATCAGTACAACAGAGGGGAAAGCAGGACTCCCTCAAAGAGATGGTATTGAAACATGGGATCTTTCTGTTCTATATTCCCTCCTCACGCTATCTCTTGTCATGTGATTGAGTCATACAGCAAGGAAACATGCCTTTCGGTCAAATTGTTTGAGCCAATGTCTTGAATGCTTGTAATTCCCAGAAAATTTCCTATTTCTGTAACCTCCACCCCTCCCATATTCCTGCTGTATATTTGAAACCTACTCTGATGCCGATGACTCTCCCAGTATGTAAATTGCTCCAATGTCGATAACATGCCCAATCTCAATAATCTCATCCTTCACTCAGTACAATAATTCCTATTTCTGTAGTTTTGCACAATACTTACAGTGCCCCCGTCTCTGTAAAATCTTCCAGCCTAGAGCAAAATACCCACCTGTGGACCTTCCTCAAGCCCCAAGAAAACATGATATCACTGTAACCTTCTGCAGGTCCGATCACACTCCTGCCTCCTGGCCTATAGTACCACACGACCACAGTAACCTTCTCCCAACCCTACCGACCTCCTTACCGATATGAACACCTCCAGACCCTTTTCAAGCCACAGCAGCACTCCACATCTCTGTTTGCTCGTCCACTCCCTGTCGTCCTCCCACAACCACAAACACACTCTCTTTGTGTAATTCTGCAATTTGGGGCAGCACGGTGGCTCAGTGGTGAGCAATGGTGCCTCACAGTGCCAGGGACCCAGGTTTGATTTCAGCATTAGGTGACTGTCTGTCTGTGTGGAGTTTGAACCTTCTCCCTATGTCTGCGTGGGTTTCCTCCAGGTGTTCCAGTTTCCTCCCACAGTCCAAAGATGTGCAGGTCAGGTGAATTGGTCATGCTAAATTGTCCATGGTGTTAGGTGCATTGTCGGAGAGAAGTGGGTCTGGGTGGATTACTCTTTGGAGAGTTGCTGTGGACATGTTGTGCCGAACTACCTGTTCCCATGCTGCAGGGAATCTAATCTAAACTCTCCCACTGCGTTCCATATTACTGTACCTAAATATACCCCTCTATCCATAATCAGCCCCAACCCCTTCAAACCTCCGAGTCTCTGTGAACTCCCACAGCTCCAACATCCCTCCATAACTGGGTAACCTTTTCCATTCCTGAAACACTCTGAAAATGTGGACATCCTACAAACCTCCCTATCTGCGTAATCCTCTCAGGACCCTGTAAAACCCCCGATCTGTGGAACCA
The DNA here is from genome assembly GCF_047496795.1 of Chiloscyllium punctatum. Classification (NCBI taxonomy): domain Eukaryota; kingdom Metazoa; phylum Chordata; class Chondrichthyes; order Orectolobiformes; family Hemiscylliidae; genus Chiloscyllium; species Chiloscyllium punctatum. The sequence continues at coordinate 63,526,804 of NC_092759.1, forward strand.
GCTCCAATGCTTGTGACTCTTCTGATCAGTTTCGACAAGACTTACTATCTGTGTAACATCCTCCCGTCGCTATCACCCGCCCTGTCAATGTAAGCTCCTCCGGTCTCCCCACCAATCTAATAATCTCCATAACCTTCTCCACCTCTTACACCCCTATCTGTGTAAACGTTACACTCCCCTACAACCATCCCAAAAGCAGAAATCTCCTCCATTGTCTGCAAAACTCCCTATCTGTGTTTGTGTCTCCAGGATCTATTGCTGTTCCTTTCTCTGTAAACTCTGACAGATTGTACAGCTTGCCAGTCCGTATACTTTCCAGAACTTCAGCATCTGACATCAACAAAAGTCTTCATTAACTATAGCCTTCCATATCTCTGTTCTTTCCTCAATTCTATACAACTCTCTTAATCTCTGTAAGGAGCACAATTCCATAAAATACCCCCTGTCTGCGTAAACTGACCCAATCCGATAGTGAGAAGCCTCACTGCCCTCTTGATCATCTCTAGTCCCTTCAGATCTCCCTGTATCTTCTCTGACTCCATTCAATATAGCCCATTTAATGTTATAACTCCTCTAACTCATATGTTACTCCCCATCTCTGTGATATTCTTCAGTTACTGCAATTCTCATTCTTTATCTCCAGAGTTTCCAATCCCCCGATCGATGTAAGGTTTTGATCCTCTGCAGCATGTTTAACACCTGTAGCAGCCTCTAACTCCTCAACGCATCCTGTCGCTGTAACCTCCTCAAATTCTACAGCTCACTGTCTTTGTAATATCTTCCAGTATCTGCAACCCTCTCGATTTTTGTAACCCCCTCCAGAACAGCATTCCACATCTCTGTGTAACTGATGGCAATGCTGCAGACCTGCCTTCACAGTCCTCAGTAACTCTGAACTCCTGCAGCTCTACAACCCTCAGTATCTCTGGCTCCTCCAATCCCTACACTTCTCCCTGGCTGTTTGAACTGATCCAGCCCCTTCAACCCTCCCCTCCACTCTTGTCCATGTCAGTGTAAATCCCAGCACCAACAATCCTCCCAGTCTCTATAAACTCCTGAAGCTCCAACTACCACCCTAATCCGTGTAATCTCCAGTCCCTCCAGTCCTTCCTTTTTCTATAAACTTCTGTAGCTCCAAACACCACCCCATCTGTCTACTTTCCAGTGCCTATAACCCTCCCTTTCTCTAAAAGGTTCTGTAGCTCTAACTCCTACTGTGTAATCTCCAGTCCCTATATTCCTCCCGATCTCTGTAAATCCTTCAGAACTGATAATCCTGTAACTCCACTTGACATCTTTCAGCCCGACAACCACCTGATCTCTAACCACCAACAGTGATCTCAAACCACCGAACTCTGTAACATCCTCCAGTCTCTACAGCCCAACTTTTCTCTCTTAGCTTGGCTGGTAACTGTATTCCCCTTCATCTCCGGTTACAGATCCTTGCACAGTGAAACAATGTCTCAGTATCGAATCTGTAAGAACACAAGAATCTTTGGTGTATCAATAAATTTGCCACATTTTCTAAATTTTAACGACTGCAAGTTCAACCTTCTCCATCTCTTCTCATCAATATCCCTCAATTTTGAAGACCAGCCTGGTGAACCTTTCTGCAGTTGATCTGAAACCAAGAGCTGACAGCAATAATCACGAAAGTGCTGGGATGTATGTTAAACGATATGCCAGAAATACTAACTGCACACTTAGAAACTTATGGAATAAGCGCAGTCCATAAGATCATCATATATAGGGGTAGAATTAGACCATTCAATCCATCAGGTCCATTCCACTATTCGATTGTGTATGAATTGTTTCTCAACCCCATTCTCTCACACCCTGTAACCCTTGATCTCCTTATTCATCCAGAACCTGCTTATCTCTGAGTAAGATACACTGAATAACTTAACATCCACAGCCCCATGAGGCAGTGAGTTCCACAGATCCATCACCCTCTGGCTGAATAAATTCCTCCACATCTCTATTCTAAACGGTCATCCCTTCACTCTGAAGCTGTGCCCTTGGCCTCTGGTCTCTCCTGCTCGTGGAAACATCTTGCCCACTTCCACTCCATCCAGGCCCCTCCGTATTCTGTAAGTTTGAATGAGATTCTGCCACCGCCTCTGAAACTTCATCAAGTGCAGACCCAGAGACTTCACCTGCTCCTCATATGACACAAATTTCATCCCTGAGATCTTTCTTGGAAACCCATTTCTCAAACCCTTTCACAACCTTTGCTCAGACTCTTAATGAAAAACGTGTTGAGTGTAGTCCCAACACTGACCCCGTGGAGCTCCCCCATCACCAGTTCCCATCGTGAAAAAGACCCCTTTCTTCACACTCTCTGCCTTGTGCCAATCTATCCATGTTCAGCATGTTGTTCAGACACGGAAATGTCATTTCACACCCACTGCTGGATTTATTTTTCTGTCTGGTTGTAAACAGCAGAGTTTCACCATTACCTTCCCATCTGTAATTCCCTGGAGAAGGTGGTGGGGAGCTGCCTTCCTGACCCATTGCAGTCCTTTGGGTGTAGGGACAGACACAGTGCTGGGAGGATGGAGCATGGCTTGGAAGGCGCCTTGGAAATGCTGGTGTTCCCGTGCTCTTGGAGTTCGTCTCTTTCCAGGGTATAGTGGTTCCGGGTTTATGAAGTGCTGTTGAAAGGGCCTTCCTGAGTGACCTCAGTGCTACTTGTAGATCTTTTATTCCTTCATTCATTCATTCATGAACATGAGCTTTGTTGGCTGAGCCAGCATTTACTGGTGATTTGGAGTTGTCCCTGAGAAGGTGGTGGTGAGCTGCCTTCCTCAGCCACTGCACCAGCAGTTAGAACTGTCGTTATCTGTGTCCCCTCCAGCAGGCGCTACAACACTCCTCACGTCTGTAACTGCAAACAGATAATTCACCTCTCCCTTTTATATCTCACATCCTCCCCGCCATACAAATCTGACAGTTCGTCACCATATCTCACCTCCTCCATTCGCATCTGTGCTAGAGATCACTAAAATTACTTTATTCTTGTTTAAACTTCTGATCATCCAAAATCTCTCCCATTTTAAATTTGTAACCCCTTCAGTTTCTGTTACTCTCCATATAACTGCAATCAATGATAGCACAGGTCCCCTTCCTAAATCTCTAATTACAATGATTGCGTGTGCTAAAGTGCCACTTTTCTTCCTCCCTGTCCATCTCGGGACTTCCAGCCCCTACAATCCCACTATTTGGAATGCTCCCAATCTCTGCACCTCCTCAAGTCCTGGTGGTCCTTGAAAATTACCAGTGCTCCAAAGGTTTATATTCCTCCCAGTTACTGCAAGTCTTCTCACTCTGTCACATCCAAGTCTGTCACATCCAAGTCTCCATCCAAATCTCCAGGACCAGGCAACACTCGCTGGCTCTCAATTAACATTTGTTGAAGTCTACACATCTCTGTAAGCAGCTCAGAAAAAGTCATTTAGACTCTACAAAGCTCCGTCATGCACAAGCCACCATCTCTCTTTTTCCCTTGCCTTCTTCAATGTCTGAAACTCTCACTGTATCTTCCAATAACGTTCTTGAGTTGATGCACGTCTGCCCAGCTCCCCAGAATACCTGTTCCATCCCATATAGCACACTCAATCACTGTAACACTCTCTGCTTTGTCTGGACCTGCCTTTTCTAATGTTTTTTCCAGGCACAACAGCGATCCTATAAGAGAGCAATACGGAATGGAATGTTATAAATTTCAGCTGAGGCTTGAGGCTTATCATTACCTGGGAGTTACAAAGGGAGGGAACCTGGGAGAGAGCAGCACAGAGCGGGAGAATATTAATCAGCAGTGAGGATCGAGGCCGACTGGGACTTGGAGTTGGAGAAGCAGGAGGTTCGAAATCAACACCGAGTCACAGAGGGAGTGACCATGTGACGGAGCAACTTGGAGCAGAGGCATGAGGCTCACTCACAACTGAGTGTGACAGAGGCAGCAAAGTGGGAGGATAGAAATCAACACTGAGGATCGAGGCCTAATCGTGCCTGGGAGTCACAGAGACAGTGACCCTGTGAGGGAGCAGAGTGGAGTGGGAGCTGGAGGATTACACGTACCTGGGAGTCACAGAGACGGTGACCCTGTGAGGGAACAGAGTGGAGTGGGAGCTGGAGGATTACACGTACCTGGGAGTCACAGAGATGGTGACCCAGTGAGGGAGCAGAGTGGAGTGGGAGCTGGAGGATTACACGTACCTGGGAGTCACAGATACAACTTCTGCTGCTGGGATCTGCCTGCACTGAGTTTGAAAGAAGTGCAAGAGCCATCACAGAAAAGGCTGTAACTTCATTGATGATAAATACACCGCTATTAGCGACTGTCAGTTAATTGCTATAAGTTAGCAATTTTTTTTTCAACTTCTGAAATAAGGGTTGAACACAGAAATAAGAGAGAGAACTGAAATTGTGAGCCAATATAATAAACTAACCTCAGTAAGACCAGTTGAATAAGGGACTTAACCATATTGTTATTTCCCAAATGCTAACTTCATTCTAAGTAATTAATTAAGTTACTCCAGACATATTGCATTTTAAGACATGGCAAGACTTATTTGTCAGATGGAAAATGTGTTCTGTTACATTGGGAAGTCATAGCCCCTGCTTGTGTCCTAGATGGGCACTTGGTCATGGAGTTCAGACAGTGACTAGAGACTCTATGGGACATCTGTGATGCTGAGAGTTAGGTCGATAGCACACACACACAGCAGATTACCCTGCCGACATGACAGCCTGGAAGAAGGAAAGGTCTGGGGGATGAGGCAACCAGAGAGAAACAATGAGGTAATACAAGAAAATCCTGGTATCTCCCTCCCAATTCAGTTTCCCAGTTTGGAAGCTGATTACATTGTAGGCTGCTCAAGGGCGGGCAGTCAGAGCCATGTCTGTGGCACCACAAGCAGCCTGACTGTACAGGAGGGGAGGGAGAAGGAAGGAGGAATAAGAGTCACAGGGGAGACAGGAAAGTGAAGAAGGTGTCAGCGTGTCTGTAATTCCAGGAGAGTGGGGTTAAGAATGTCACTGTGTCCGCAGGACATTCGTCTGGGGGACAGTGAGCAGTCAAAGGTCATGTTCATGTTGGTAGGAATGACCTGGGTAGGAAGGGCGAAGTGGTCTGGGAGTCAGAAATTAGGCAGCAAGGTGGATGGTTAGCAAGCCGGTCCGCAAATGCAGCAATCCCTGGAATACTCCAAGTGCCGTGTCCAAGTGAGAACAGGACTCGTGGTTTTAGGTAGATGAGAGTGTGACTGGAACGATGATTCAGCAGGAAGGGCTTCAGATTCCTGGGACATTGGGACTGGTGCTGGGGAAGGCAGCAGCTATACAAGCTGGATGGGCTAACGTGACAGAGCTGGGACTGAGTTCCTTGTGCGGTGTTTGGGAGGGATTGAAAACAACTTGGCGTGTGCTTAGGATCCAGAATGGAATAGAAGAGGAGACTACCAGAATTCTCAAAATAATGTAAGATACAATTGGTACTAATTTATAACAACAAGTTTATCAGTGGAAGATGGAGTAAGAAAGAAAGCCTTAATCTGAGGTACTCTGCTTGGACGTGAATACTCAGTGTGGGGATTTCCAGATGCAGATTGGTGTGTGGAAATCTGATGTCCTGATCATCGAGAGCTGGCTCAAGGAATGGCAGAACTGGGTGTTAAATAGTGCTGGGTATAAGGGATTCCAAAATGATAAAAGTGAAGGGAAAAGATGAAGGTAGAAGTATTTGTTTTGATTAGTGTTAGTTAAGGGGTCCAAGAGAAAGAGGATCCGTCCAAGGACAGAATGAATTTGGCTGGAGCTACAGAACAAAAAGTGTACACTTACACTGTGAGGTACAGTCTGTCGACCAGCAACCAAAGAACTGATGGAGAGAATAAATATGCAGGGTCATTTGAGAGCGATGACAATACAACAGATCGGTTATACTGAGAAACGTAATGTTTCCAGATATAGACAGGGATACTGATGGTGAAAGGTCACGAGGGGCAAGTGTTCCTGGATTACATGGAGGAGAGCTGACTGTAGGAGAATGTGTACAGCCGAAGAGAGCATGTACTGTTGGACCTGGTCCTTGAGAAAGATGTGGGGCAAGTGGATCCAGTGTCGGTAGGGGATGGTTTTGGGGCACAGCGATCATTTTATTGTAAAGTTCAGGATGATGTAGAGAATGACATGCAATAATTTTGACTGAGAAACATTAGTTGATTGAGAGCAGGCTTCAATGGGGCAAGAATGAAGCTGGGAAATTTTGAACAAGGCCAGTGAAATGATAGCATTAAATAGTGTGAACCAGGTCAGATTGAGCTGGGATTATGGAGATATGGCTGTAGTGTGACCAAGACAGACCTGGATAATCAAAAGTTTTCCCCATTTCGACAGGAAGGATAAACAGGACAATACAGTGAAGTAGCATTGTGTATAAAGGATGGGATCAGTAATATTGTGATGCTAATCAATTCACACACTGCTCCTCCTTGCCCTCACCCCTCATCCCTGTGTATTAATCCTATCAGATATTGGTAACCTTTGCAAACTTCAGAAAATAGCACAGTATAGAGGAGATCACTCTGTCCACTGTCTGCATTGGACAAGATGTAACGTTGTTTTTTAAAGCCCTAGTTCTTTCTCCCCGGACAGTGGAGGCCTTCAGGTACAGATCCCGGCACCTTTTTAAAATGTTTTGAGAGTTTCTGCCTCTACTCCACTTCCATGTGTGACTCCCAGATCCCGACCATAAACTGCGTTAAATAACAACTTTCCTCATCAATTCTCTAATATTTCAACCAATTACATTAAATATTTGCCACTGATAACTGAGCTCTCCAACAGGAGCAAGGTATTCTCTCCCTTTCTACCCAGGCACCTGACAATATGTGCACCCCAATCTAATCTCCTGTCAGCACCCTCCGTTCCAATCTTTACTCATAACTGCACTTCCACTGTCACAGGGTGAAGAATCTCCTCTGTACCCTCTCCAGTCCAATCCCATCCTTCCATGTGATGGGGTGGACCAGAACTGCACACAGTCCCCAAGCTGTGACTGAACTCATTCTTCATACAGTTCCTGCATAAGCTTCCTGCTGTGAAATTCTGCCCTTTGGCTTACAGAGGAAATGATGCCATTTGCTCCATTAACGAGATTTTTGGTGTTTCCAGCTACCTTCATTTATCTGCCCACATTGACCACGTTCTCATTTATTGCACATTCTCCTCTATTGCTGATGTCCCTAAATGCCTTGCCTTACACTTTTCTGGGTTGTTTGCTTCATTCACCTGGACCCCATAGTTTCTGTTTTTAAGCAGTCTGCCATGGGATCTCTCGTCAAATGCAAGTAATTCACATGCAGTTACAGGTTAGTGCCTCAGACCAACAGTCAGATTAATTACACACGATCTTCCTTGACCAAATCCAGACCGACTGTCCTGGAGTCCCTGGGACTTCCTCAGTGACCATTTATTCACTCTCAGAGTTCCAGCCTCGACCTAATCACTCAGTCCCTTGCTCCACAGTAAACAAAGTTGCGGTATTAGCCATTTTCCTGAGGATTGGATAATGTAGGTAAATATAAGGCAGGGGATTTTCCCTGCTCCTTTTAACAGTCTGGAACATTGTGTTACCCCTTTTTTGAGGATTTTAATCTACTGTATAATTCTCCACTCCAAGATTGTTGCTCCCAATATTTCATCCCTGTTTTGATTCAGACAGACACAGGCCTAAACCATCTTATGATATGGTCAAGTATCATTTTAATCTGGTTTCATGGAGGGTTACTGTCCAACAGGTGAAGTGCATTTTCTCATGATACGATCCCCAATCTGCCTCATTAACTACTCTCCCTGCCCGCTTGGTCTTCCTCTCATCTGATATTAACACAATGATTTTTCCCCTTCGTCATAACAGCTGCCCTCTGACTGGATATCCCAGAATGCACCGGCCTCCCTGTTTCCAGGAGCCATCTTTAAAAAGTCATTTTACTCTTGAATTGTGAATCTGAAACTGGCCTGGACATGGCAGAGGGGGTAAAACTGGGGCTCCCCATTGTGGACAAGCCCCTGGTCCTGGTGTATGACATGATGCATGAGAGGGACATTATCTTCCTCCCGGGCAGGCAGGGGAAGCTATGACACCAGACCCTTCCAGGTTGGTCCGAGGCTGACCCCTGGGTCAGTGCGATTCCAGCCTTCTGGGTGAATGCCTAGCAGTGTAGGAAAGAGGTCAGTGACCTTTTCCCCTCTACCAGGGTAAGTGGCATCATCTCCACTTCTCCCACCCTCAGTGAATGCAGCACCTTCTCTCAGTCTCTCTCTCTAATCTCTTCTCTGCCCCTCTGCCCAACTCTGCCTGGTGTCTGTGCTTCCAACTCCCTCAGTCAGAACCCCTCGACAACTTTCCCCCAACTGTCCCAGCACTAACAGCTGTACCAACCACTTTCATTTCCCTAATCCTCCTTGGTAATTCTCACATTCCGGAAGGAACTATCCCACACTAGGGCACAAAGAGTTAAGAGGGATATGGGGCAGCCTAACATTCATCTCCTCACCCCCTCACAGGGGAAGGACCCTGACCCCAACAACCATGAGAGGCTTACAGACCGTGTCTAAGCTCCCGAACTGGGATCTGAGACTCCCCCTGACTCACTGCTGGGCACAGTGACTGATTGTGGACAATGATATCAAGCTTCCTGGTTTGTGTCTCTGCTAAACACCAAGACAATACAGCAGACAGGTGAGCCTGGTAGGTCTGGCTGAGGGGAAACGCTGCTAAAGGCAGGGTAAGGCAAGGCAATAATTTTGTGAGCATTGAAGTCAGGTCAAAGTGAGTGTGTACAAACACGGAGTGAGCAGCCCAGAGGGACAGTCAATCAGCTGGGTGTGGGTCCCTGCGCACAGTGTCCTTGCAGCAGCATTCCAGTTTGAGTTGTCAGCGCGCCCTGAGCTGCAGCATTGAAGTACAGAAGCGTGGTGTCAGTGGGTCAGAGATGTGCTGGGATGGCATGGTGAGGCCGGCATGTGACATATGCCAGCATTGGTGGGTGTGGAGTACATGCAGCTTCTGTCAGTGCAGTTTCCCCCAGACGTTGGTATCCAAGATAGAATGACGCAGGAGCGAGGGTCAAGATGGCGTCACCAGGTACCAGCTCAGACATTCATGTCAAATTCTCAATATTGAGTTTCCCCACGGTGGGGAAGGATATGAAGTTACAAGTTGATGAGGGGAGGGATCCACAATAATATGGCTGTTGGTAATCAGTAATCATTCAGTGAGCATCTCGCCACCCCCAGGCTCAAATCTTGACATAAAGAACGGTCCAGCTCAGGAACAGGCCCTTCAGCCCAGCAAGCCCGCACTGACACAGGATGCCCTTTTAAAGTTAAAACAAAAGTTTTGCTCTGATAGCCTCTATGTCATTCTATTCCCTACTTACTCATACTTGTGCCAAGATCCCTCTTAAACCTTGATATATTGGCTTCTTCCCCTCTATCCATGCATTCAATGCACTTTCACATTCTGTCTGGAACAGAAAAAAAACCTATCACATCTCCTGAACTTTCTCCTTTTTACCTAAAACCTACGGTCCTGAGTAATTGATATTCCTACTCTGGGGAAACAAAAACTGTCCTTCTATCTATACCTCTGATAGTTTTGTAAATATTTATCAGGTAGCCCCATAGCCAATGATGCCCAGGTGCACACGAACCATGTGTGTTCAATTTCTCCTTCTGGCTAATACACTCCAAACCAGACAACATGCTGGTAAACCTTTTCCATACGCTCTCCAACACTTCAACATCGTTCTGCTGGTGTGGCAACCAGTACTGTATACGATATTCTAAATGTGCCCGAGCTAAGTTTCTCTACAGCTGCAATATGACCTGCTAACTTTCATACTGCATGCTCTGATGCCTGTCTGCAAGTTTGTCATCAGTCGTTTTGGTCACCCTATCCACCCGTGTTACCACTTTCAGGGAACTGTCGAACTGTACACCTAGATCCCTTCGGATGTTGATGCAGCCAGTAGTTTTCCCATCCACTTTGTACTTCTCTCCTGCATTCGACCTTCTAAAACACATCACATCGCAACTGCCCAGATAAAGTTACAACTGTCCTTTCTCTGTCCAAGACTGCAGCTGACAGTGGGAGGTATGTCGGGCTGTGATGGTGACTGTACAGTTGGAGGTATGTTGGGCCGTGATGGTTACTGTACAGTAGGAGGTATGTCGGGTTGTGATGGTGACTGTACAGCGGGAGGTATATCGGGGTGTGATGGTTACTGTACAGTGGGAGGTATGTCGGGGTGTGATGGTTACTGTACAGTGGGAGGTATGTCGGGCTGTGATGGTTACTGTACAGTGGGAGGTATGTTGGGCCGTGATAGTTACTGTACAGTGGGAGGTATGTCGGGGTGTGATGGTTACTGTACAGTGGGATGTATGTCGGAGTGTGATGGTTACTGTACAGTGGGAGGTATGTTGGGCCGTGATGGTTACTGTACAGTAGGAGGTATGTCGGGGTGTGGTGGTTACTGTACAGTGGGAGGTATGTCGGGCCGTGATGGTTACTGTACAGTGGGAGTTATGTCGGGCCGTGATGGTTACTGTGCAGTGGGAGGTACCTCGGGCCGTGATGGTTACTGTACAGTGGGAGGTATGTCGGTCCGTGATGGTTACTGTGCAGTGGGAGGTAAGTCGGGCAGTGATGGTTACTGTACAGTGGGAGGTATGTCGGGGTGTGATGGTTACTGTACAGTGGGAGGTATGTCTGGCCGTGATGGTTACTGTACAGTGGGAGGTATGTCGGGCTGTGATGGTTACTGTACAGTGGGAGGTATGTGGGGGTGAGATGGTTACTGTACAGTGGGAGGTATGTCGGGCCGTGATGGTTACTGTACAGTGGGAGGTATGTCGGTGTGTGATGGTTACTGTACAGTGGGAGGTATGTCGGGGTGTGATGGTTCCTGTACAGTGGAAGGTATGTCGGGCTGTGATGGTTACTGTACAGTGGGAGGTATGTCTGGCCGTGATGGTTACTGTACAGTGGGAGGTCTGTCAGGCCGTGATGGTTACTGTAAAGTGGGAAGTATGTCAGGGTGTGATGGTTACTGTCCAGTGGGAGGTATGTCGGGGTGTGATGGTTACTGTACAGTGGGAGGTATGTCGGGCCGTGATGGTTACTGTCCAGTGGGAGGTATGTCGGGGTGTGACGGTTACTGTAGAGAGGGAGGTATGTCGGGGTGTGATGGTTACTGTACAGTTGGAGGTATGTCGGGCTGTGATGGTTACTGTACAGTGGGAGGTATGTCGGGGTGTGATGGTTGCTGTACAGTGGGAGGTCTGTCAGGCCGTGATGGTTACTGTACAGTGGGAGGTATGTCGGTGTGTGATGGTTACTGTACAGTGGGATGTATGTCGGGGTGTGATGGTTCCTGTACAGTGGGTGGTATGTCTGGCCGTGATGGTTACTGTACAGTGGGAGGTCTGTCGGGGTGTGATGGTTACTGTACAGTGGGAGGTATGTCGGGCCGTGATGGTTACTGTCCAGTGGGAGGTATGTCGGGGTGTGATGGTTACTGTACAGTGGGAGGTATGTCGGGCCGTGATGGTTACTGTCCAGTGGGAGGTATGTCGGGGTGTGATGGTTACTGTACAGTGGGAGGTATGTCGGGCCGTGATGGTTACTGTACAGTGGGAGGTATGTCGGGCCGTGATGGTTACTGTACAGTGGGAGGTATGTCGGGGTGTGATGGTTACTGTACATTGGGAGGTATGTCTGGCCGTGATGGTTACTGTACAGTGGGAGGTATGTCGGGCTGTGATGGTTACTGTACAGTGGGAGGTATGTGGGGGTGAGATGGTTACTGTACAGTGGGGGGTATGTCGGGGTGTGATGGTTACTGTACAGTGGGAGGTATGTGGGGGTGTGACGGTTACTGTACAGTGGGAGGTATGTCGGGCCGTGATGGTTACTGTACAGTGGGAGGTATGTCGGGCCGTGATGGTTACTGTACAGTGGGAGGTATGTCGGGGTGTGATGGTTACTGTACAGTGGGAGGTATGTCGGGCCGTGATGGTTACTGTACAGTGGGAGGTATGTCGGGGTGTGATGGTTACTGTACAGTGGGAGGTATGTCGGGGTGTGATGGTTACTGTACAGTGGGAGGTATTTTGGGATGTGATGGTGACTCTACACTTGGAGGTATGTTGGGCCGTGATGGTTACTGTACAGTGGGAGGTAAATCGTTCTGTGATGGTTACTGTACAGTGGGAGGTATGTCGGGCCTTGATGGTTATTGTACAGTGGGAGGTAAATCGTTCCGTGACGGTTACTGTACAGTGGGAGGTATGTCGGGCCGTGACAGTTACTGTACAGTGGGAGGTATGTCGTTCCGTGATGGTTACTGTACAGCCGGAAGTATGTCAGGGTGTGACAGTTACTGTACAGTGGGAGGTATGTCGGATCGTGATGGTTACTGTACATTGGGAGGTATGTCAGACCGTGAAGTTGCATACTGTATGCGCTGTACGGGGTATGATTCTGCTGCTGCTGATGGCCTTCTGCACCTCATGGCCGCATCATCATTAATTATTCAATCTGTTTAAATTCTGTCCAATTCAATACTCAAGGGGCTACATATCATAGTGAGGAGGGTCTGCAAAATGTGAAGGTACCCCTTGCTCCCCATTGAGCAGTGACCATTTTTACTGATATCTGAGATGGAGAGGTGTATCTGCAGCAGGCAGATCGGTGATGATGTGATTAATTAAATGTTTCCCTTTTATTGATTCCACCATAACCTGCTGCAGAGCAATCTAGTAACCACAGGATCCAGCACTATCATTAGATTTGATCCCTTTCAGGATGGGAACAGGCCTTTCAGCTCAACCAGTCCACACCGACCTTCCAAAGAGCAACGCACATATCTATGACTAATGCACTGAAGATTATGGGCAGTTTAACATGACCAATTCAACTGAGGTGCATATCTTTGGGCTGTGGGAGGAAGCCCACGCAGACCGAGGGAGAATTTGCAAATTCCACACAGGCATTTGCCCGAGGCTGGAATCGAACCTGGGACCCTGATGGTGTGAGGCAGCAGCGCTAGCCACTGAGCCACTGAGCCACCATGCCACCCCATATTGACTATATACCAATTAGCAGTCCCCCTTTGCCTGGCTGTCTCCTGTCAGTGGGACAGAACCTACCAGAGAGGGTGGTGATGTTGCCTGTGACATAGTCCTGTTCACAGAATCCTGCTTTACAGACAATATCTGACTGTTGCTTGATTAATCCATGGGAAATATATACCTGGTCTCTTTCACATTTTCTGTAATGAAGAGTTAATATCACTTTATTTCTTACATATTTTAAAATAAACCAACCATCATTGTTTTTCACTTGAAAACAATTGAAGTGAACAATAATTGAAATACCAGAGCGCACACCTAACTATTACACAATTCAGTAACTATAGTAAACAGCCGATTCATGTACAGATCAGTGAACACACCATCTTGCCGGCAACAAAGCTGTTGAAATGTCTTTGATGAAAAGCCTGAATTCAGATACAGTTTTATTGGGGCTCACCAGGACCTCCAAAACACTGGCCATCTCCAAAATCTGACAAAGACCATCTAAACTGGAGCTGGGCAGTTGCTCACACACTCCCCCAGAATAGACTGATTAGAGGTACACCTGAACAACAGGGAGATGTGTGTGGTTCAGACTGGTCAATGGACTAGCACATGGCACTGGTCCAGATGCAGTTCAATATTTATAACAATGACCTATAAACAGCCATATCTTGCAAGTATATCTCCTCTTGCGTGCCACCTAAACTCTGTAATTCTGCACCTTGGACCCGATCCTGAATGAATGTGTTGTAAAGGTGATGGGCTCCTACAGCACATGGCATCTTACATTGAATCCCTCATAAAACATATCCAGTGTATGATAGCCCCACAATGTCAGTGTCTAAACAGAATTGTGCAGCTCCATTGATGGCCAGCGTGATGCCAGCCCAACAACCATGTGTGTGACTTGAACTGGAAATCTCTGTGTAAATGTTTGCACCATTGTTCTAAACATTAACAGCAAAGTCTCTTTACTAAAGGTCCGATATCCTTTCATAATACCAACTTATAGTTTGTCCAACAAGCACAAAATCCACCCATTTATTCAGTACACTGTTATAACAACAATATGATGAAAACTCACAGTAAGCAGCATTGAAATAATGAGTCTCATTGCCACACCCAAGAACAAATTATAATTAAGTACAAGGACTTTGAAAATATACGATTATTTTCCCTTGTATTAATATTGTTAACTAATAGTCGATTCTCCTGCTCCTCAGATGCTGCCTGAACGTCTGAGTTTTTTTTTCAGAATCACACTTTATGACTCTGATCTCCAGCATCTGCAGTCCTCACTTTCTCCCTGCTAATATTCACTCATAATCATTTTCGTGGCAACAATATCACTGTGTGTTTAAACAGTTCCAGTCAGATATGAGTACGTTTTCAGTTGCTTCTGTCTATCTCAAAGCTCAGTAATGTGGGATGAGAATGCCAGTGTCTGTGTAATGTTCGGTATGTAGGCCATCCCTCTGAGAGACTGACAGATTGTTTCAAACAGCATATCTCTTCAGCTGTTCACAACATGCAAGGTACTGTCTGGACCAACTAGCCTGAGCTCACAAAACCCGAAAGACAGTGTCCAGTATTGAACAGGTTGAGTCAAACATTTTCTGTTAATTTATTCATGAAATGTCATTTGTACGGCATTTATTTATATATAGGGAACTTAAAACAGTGACACTGAAGGATCGGCAATATACTTCCCAATCAGGATGGTAGATGGCTTGGAACAGAACGCGAACATGTAGGGGGTCCCGTGTATCTGCTTCCCTTGTCCTTCTCGATGGTCGGGGGTTTCAGAGGTATGTTGTAAGGAGCATTGGTAAATTTCTGCAGAGCACTGAGTAGATGGCAGGTATTGCTGCTACTGATCGTCAGTGGATGAGGGGTGAAGCTGCACTCACACAGGCAAATGGAAGTATTTAATCACACACACACATTCAACATGTATCTTAGCAATAGGTGACAGGCTTCCGGAAATTTTGAGGTGAGTTATTCCTGCAGAATGTCTAGTCCCTGACATATTCTTGTAGCCAATGAAGTAATGTGCGTCAAAAAGTGGCGCTGGAAAATCAAAACAGGTCAGGCAGCATCTGAGGTACAGTGGAAGTCAATGTTTTAGCATAAGCCCTTCACAGGAATAGGTAATGAAATCATATGGTCATTCCAGTTCAGGTTAACGATAATCCCCGCGATTTTGTTTGGTGTGTGTTAAGTGATGGTGGTTGAATTGAACGTTAGAGGATGTGGTTCAATTTTCCATTGATCTCAGTAATCCTTGTCTGGCACATGTGTAATGGAAATGGGATTGTCACTGTTAAGCACAAACCTGCATATCTCCAGGTTCTGTTACATTTGGACAAGGACTGCTTCAGTATCTGAGTAAATCATGAATGGTGTTGAATACTGTCCAATCATTGGCAAACATCCTCACTTGTGATTTTACAGTCATTTATGAAGCAGCTGAAAATTATAGAGCCTAGGGCAGAGAGCACTCTTATAGCTCACTAATACTGTCCCTCTCTCTGAGCTAGGAAGCTTTCTTCTAGTTCCACCTGCTCCAAAGGTGTTTACCAACATATCTGAATGGAATAATATTACAATATCTGTCACACAGAGCTGCGTGAGGATTTGGTTAGCTCAATCAGTTGGATGGTTGGTTTATAATGCAGATTAATGCCAACAGTGTGGGTTCAATTCCTTGGGTGACTAAAGGACTGTCCTACTCAATCTCTTCCTTACTTGAGGTATGATAACTGTCCAGTTCAACTACCGCCAGTTGTGTCTATCATCCTGTTGGAGTATGGTGCCCTACCTTTACATTTCTGATCTACAGGCTTACCCAGAAACCCCGTCCCGGGGGAACTTCGGTGAAGCTGAGATGGCTGCTCTCCACCTTCCTTTGTACCAGGTATAACTCATGCCAGTGCAGACGATTCCTATTTGCTCCAGGTTTGCCGTTAATCCTGGATATGACATTTGGTCAAATGCAGTTATGATCATGTAAAAAGTGCAGTGACTGTCACCTCACCTCTCGAATTCAGCTGTGTGTTCTCTTGTTGTACATCATTAAACCAAGGCTTCAATGAGCCCAAGAGATGAGAGCCCAAACTGAGCTTTCGTACTAACCGAGCAGGTTAGTACTGAGGAAGTGCTGCTTGATCCCACTGTAGATGACATCTGCCATCCCTTTATTAATGACAGGGATTAGAGCAATGGGGTAGTCACTGATTGTCCGATGTTTTGTCTGTGTATCTACAGAACACTCCCGGATAGTTTCCAAAATTGTCAGGTAGGTCCCAATGCTGTATCCCAGCAGGAACAGCCGGAATGGCCCACAGCCTTTGCATTCTCCAATCCCTCCAACTGTTTGTAGACACCACACAAAGTGAGTCGGATTAGCTGAAGACTGCCATCTGGAGGAGACTAAAATAGATCATCCCATCGATATTTCTGTCTGAACATTGCTATGAATGTTTCAGCCTTAGATTTCGATTGTTGTGCTAAGCCCTTCCATCATTCAGGAAGGTGGTGTTGGTGGATTCTTCTCCTCCAGTGAGTTGTATGATTGTCCACCACTACTCACCCCGATTGTAGAGATTAGGTCTGATTCACTGGTTACATCTGTGTCTCATTTGCTATTTATACCATGTGATGAGTAAGTGGCCCAATTTAGTAACTTCATCTCATTCTGAGGTGTATTTGGTGCTACTATAGTCAGGCCTTCCTGTTTTCTCCATTTATCAAGGGTGTATCCCTGGCTTGACGGCCAAGATAACGTTAAGTATATGCCAGGCAGTGATAGTGAAAATTATACTGGAGTACAATTCTGCTGCTGTTGGTAATGACCCGAACCACCTCACACAGGCCAGTGCAAAATTCCAAAATCTATTGGAAATCTGCCCCGTTGAGCACAGTGATGGTGTCACATATACACAGGGGTCTTCACAATGTAAAAGTGGAAAATGTCTCCATAAATACTGTGTGCGGTAGTTCACCATTCCCAATACGGTCATTGAACAATGGGTTTGCAGCCGGTAGGTTGGTGATGGTGAGGTCAAGGATGTTTCTCCCTATCAGTCGTTCCCCACGACCCGGTGCAGACGCAGTGAAGCAGTTGTGTCCTTTTGAACTCGACCACCTCGATCAGTAATGCTGCTGCTGAGCTCCTCTTGGTGGTGGTTTTGAAATGGCCTACACAGTATACATCCGCCAGCTCTGTCAGTCTCTGTGCTTCCTCCAAGTGTTGTTCAATGTAGAGGGACACTGAGGCAGGGGAGTCAGCAGGAGGTTTCTGTGTCAGTGCTTGATCTGACACGTGAGTCTGAGGGAGGGGAGTCAGCAGGAGGTTTCCGTGTCAGTGTTTGATCTGACACCGTGAGGCTGAGGGAGGGGAGTCAGCTGGAGGTTTCCGTATCAGTGTTTGATCTGACACCGTGAGGCTGAGGGAGGGGAGTCAGCAGCTGGTTTCTGTGTCAGTGTTTGATCTGACATAACAAGCTTCAAACCTCCTCCAAACCTACCCCCTTTGCTATCTCTCTTTCCTTCCCCAAACCCTACGTTCCTCTCTGTCTCTATAACCTCCTCCAAACCTTCCACCCATCCCATCTATATAACTTCCTCCAGCCCCTACTGCCTTTGCTATCTCTATAACACCCTCCATGCACTGTACCCCTTTTATATCTCTCTAACTTCCTCCAAACTCGACACCCCACCCTATCTCCTTAACCCTTTCCAAATACTGCACCCCTCCCTAGCTCTCTAAACTCCTCCAATCACTACTCCCTTCCCTATCTCTTCAACCAACTCTAGCCCCTGCACCACACTCTATTTCCTTAACCATTCTAAACCCTGCTCTCCTCCCTATATTTCTGAACCCTCTAAACCCTATACTTCTCCTAACTTACTCAACCCCACCAAACCTTTTCCCTGTCTATCTGATCACATCCAATCCCTACACCTTTCCCTATCTCACTAACCTGTTGCAAACCCTATGCTACTCCGTATCTCTCTCAAATCCTGCACGCCTCCCTATCTCTCTGACCCCTCCAAACCTAAACATTTCCCTATCCGTCTAACCCCCTCCAATCCGTAACCCTTCTCTATCTCTCCAACCTCCTTCAAACCCTATACTACTCCATAACTCTCTCAAACCCTGCACGCTTCTCTATATCTCAAAGCCCCTCCCAAATCATGTACTACTCCCTATCTCTCTCAACCCGCTCATAATACCCGCTAATGTTTTATCACGTCTCATATTTACGCTTCTACTTCCGTTTTAAGTTTAGCCTTACACATATGGTAGTTGCCTCCATTGACCTGCTCAATTTGTACCTGCTTTAAGCTTCTCTTTCCGATTTAATTCCCTTCTTACTGCAGCAACTGACTCCATAACTAATAATGCATACCACCTCCTCCTTTACCCCTCTCCAGTGCTGCCTATAGTTCTTGTACCGCAGAATATTGAGTTGTCAGCCCTGACCTCCCTCAAGCACATCTCTGTAATGGCAAAAATGTCACAATTCCACGTGTCACCGCGTTCCCTTATTACATCTCTCTGTCCGATAACATACCCAACATTAAGGGAAAGCACATCCAGCCTGGAATATATCACCTAGAATACTCTGTACTTCAGAGTTCTTCAGTCATTGACTGCTCGTTATCAAGCTGCCTAATTCATGAACCAAAACTGTAACTCTGGGACTGAATGAATATTTGTTGAATAGTAATTTCGTTTTCAGTAAATGTATTCATCAAATGCAACTTTTCAGAACTGAACAGTCAGTCTAAATACAGCGAGTTTCTGCTGATTAATTGCCTGCTTAGTGTGCAGAGGGGACAGCCCTTTGTAAAGAAGAAAGTGAGACCTGGAGATGCTGGTGATCAGAGTCGTAAAGTGTGGTGCTGGAAAAGCACAACATATCAGGTGACATTTGAGGAGCAGGAGAGTCAAAGCTTTGGGCATCAGCCTTTCATCGGGAAGGCATTGGTGCCTTCCCATGTTTTCCATTCCATGATTAACAGGTTATAGGGAACCATATGTGTTCAGATAAGCAGACAATCAGATAGTTGGACAGTGAGTAGACATGGTGAGGTGAAGTACAGACTGATTGAAATACAAACATAGGGATAGATAGATCTCCTAGGCGAGGCGGGATCCACCCTGGCTTACTACAGGAAGAGAGCGAAGAGATTACTGTACCTTTGGAGATGATCTTTGCATCCTCACTCTCCATTGGAGATAGCCAGATGATTGGAGGGAGGCAAATGTTACTCCCTTGTTCAGGAAATCGAATAAAGTTAATCCAGAGAATTACAGACCAGTCAGTTTACATCAGCATTGGGCAAAGGTTTGGAGAGGATTCTGAGAGACAGAATTTATGATTACTTGTAAATCATAGTTTGGTTAGAAATAGTCATCATGGCTTTGTGAGGGGCAGGGCATGCCTCACAAAACTTACTGAATTCTTTGAGGATGGGATCAAACACATTGAAGAAGCGAAAGTAGTGGATGTGGAGTACATGGTTTTTAACCAGGCGTTTGGTAAATTTCCCCATGGTAGGTTCATTCAGAAAGTAAGGACGCATCGGATACAGGGAAACCGGCCTGTCTTGATGCAGAATGGACTGGTCCATAGAAGACAGAGGGGGATGATAAATGGCAAGTATTCAGTCTGGAGCTCGGTGAACATTGGTGCTCCATTGGGATCGGTTCTGGGGCCTCTGCTGTTTGTGATATTTATAAATGACTTCAATGAGGAAGAGGGAAGGTGGATTGGTAAGTTTTCAAATTAACAAAGTATGGTGGAATTGTGGTCAGTGTGGAGGGCTATTGTAGTTTGCACAGGACATTGACAGGATGCTGAACTGGGCTGATAAGAGACAGTTGGAGTTCAACCTGGAAAATTGTGAAGCGATTCAGTTTGGAAGGTCAAATTTGAATGCATAATACACGGTTTAATGTAGGATTCATACATTGTGGAGTGACAGTGGGATCTGATGATCCATGTCATAACTCCCACAAAGTTGCCACCCAGGTTGATAAGGTTCCTAAGAAGCCGGATGATGTTTTCATTAGCATGGGGGTTGAGTTTAAGCAGTGAGGTTATGCTGCAGCTCTATGGGAGGGTGAGATCACACTTAGAATGTTGCGTTCCGTACTGGTCGCCTCGTTATATGAAAGATGTGGAAGCATTGGTGAGTGTATTGAGGAAATTTATCAGGACGCTGCTTGGACTGGAGGGCAGGTCTTGCAAAGAAAATTCAGGGAACTAGGTTTTTTTCTCATTGGAACGTAAAAGAATGGAACATGACTTGATAGAGGTGGACAAGATGATTAGAGGCATAGATAGAGTGGATAGCCAGAAACGTTCACCCAGGACGGAAATGGCTGTGATGAGGGGGCACGATTTTAAGGTAATTGGAGGAATATTTATGGGAGATGTCCGAGGTAGGTTCTTTACGCAGAGAGTGTGGGTGTGCGGATAGGCACATGAATGATCGTATAATGAAAGGTATGTAGGTTAGTCTGATCTTAGAACAGGATAAAATGTCGGCAGGACGTCAAGGGCTGAAGGGCCTGTACTATGATTCCTGTTTCACCAAGCTTGTAGATTCTCATCAATTCTTGACTGTGTGAGGGAGTGATGTGTGTGAGATCAGTTAGCTTTGACGAGGTGTTAGGTCAAAACTTACATTTACGTTGTGCATTGTTACAGTCACCTGAGTGCCAGTACAATATGTGTAGGTCACCACACACCAAACAGAATCCGCTATGTTCAGTTATTAACGTGCTTTAGGCCTGCCATTTGCTGCTGTTTTCATCAGATATATTCTGTTTGGTGAACCATGTATTAATCTCTGGCCATCCACAGAGATGTAAAATTTCATTTTGATACTGGTGATAATGAAGGTGACATTTATTGGACATGGTTTCAGAGGTTTCTTTGTGAGACTCAAGATAGTGCATCAGACTGTCAACTTTTTAACGTCTTTTCCCAGCATCCGGAACAGGATGCAGATGTATGGAGTCTGGGAGACAGGCCAGGTTTCAGCACCATAATTAAGTTGTGCGGTGTAATTCTGACACTGCATGTCAACACATCTGCCCACTTGGCCAGGCTCTGACTGAAGATGATTTTTTTAAAACCTGATTGCTGGTCAGCCATTGATTTGGACATTATTTGTAGCTACACTGAGAGCATTGATAGTCTGTTAGCGAGCTCCCACCTTTCCCAGGGTGGATTCCAAATTATTTGTTGTGAAGAAATGTTTGACTGACTGCCCTGACCCAGGTTAGAAACTCTTTGCATAGATTTAGGAGCAGGTCAGTGTGTCACTCAGCATCACATGCAACTGTGAATTCCAGTAACACTGTAAGTGATTCAAAATCTTTTGGAAGCCATTTTTAGCGTAGCTCATTGCAAGGTGTTGAGTTTACTGACCCGAACAATAATCAGCTGTTAGCAATGTTTCGTGAATTGGGCAAAAATGAGATATGAAGTATGATTATTCAACTGAACTATAATCTCTGAAAACAATTAGGTCGATTCTATATTTATGGGAGTAAAGTATAAACTCCTATCAATTTTTTGTAACGCAAAAATAAAGAATGCACATTTTATTTTACTTCCAATAAAGAACATGGTACGTTACTGTTATGATCAGAATTATACATTCAATGTCAGGATTCAAAACAATGCATTGCCACTCCAACATTTTGAAAATGGTCGGCTTCTGAATGATTACATGTTCAGAGAGAGTAAACGATTGGACAATCAAATAGAATTAGCATTCATATACATTTATATATAATCAATCAGTTAAATTTCTCAGTGAAATGTACGAGCTTCAGCTAATAGCCAGCAATTTAGAAATAGCAATAATTCAACATGCACTGTGAATGATTACATTCTCAAATTTTAGCGAACAATAATTTGAAAACTTCCGATTTTTAGAAAGAATGCTACTTAATATGAAATGTGGACAGTGAAAAAAAGGACATATTTTGGCGTGAGGGAAAAGTCAGACCTTTTCAAAGAGATTTGTGCCAAAGCAATGAGATATTTGTTTTCGTTATCAGAACATAACATTTAAAATATTCATGTTCTGAGAAATAAATAGACTACATAATGAGACTGACCTTGCAATATTTGCATTTTAAATATTTATCCTGCACCAAATAATCAGATATTTACGATCACTTAAAACGGGAAATAATCCGATACTGACTTTTATTTGCATCAGACACATGATAGAGTACAAGCTTTTAAAGTACAGAAGGAGGCCATTGGCCACTGTGTGTGCACCAGCTCCAGTAATGTTTCCCAAGCACCTTCCATTTGCCAGCCATATCTCTGTAGCCCATTAAATTTATAATTTACAAATATATATCCAATTCTTTATTGAATCGTTTTCTACAACTCTCCCAGGCAGTCTAATCCAAATCCTAAGAACTCTCTCAATAAAGAAGTATTTATGTATCTCAGTCCCAGCTCTTTTGCTGACCATTTTGAAATTAGAACTCCTTGATGCTGTAATGCCAACTAACAGAAACAGAGTTTTCCTGTTTTACTCTGCAACTTTCTTCAAACTTCAAAGTTCACATCTTTGTCTGTTCTGCTCCAGGAAGAATAAGCCTTGCAAGAACTGTAACAAACACTACGTCAGAAAAACAGGCAGAAAATGAGCCACCTGGATACATGAACAACAACTATCCGGAAAAAAGACATGACCCACGATCACTGGGTCCTTACATACGGATGAGGAAGTATATCATTTTAACTGGGTCTACACATCCATCTAGGACCAGACAAAGAAAGACACGCACGAGAATTCCGAGAAGCATGGCAATCGAACCGGAACTCTATCAACAAACACATCGATTTTGATTCCATCTAACACTCTCTGAGGAAAAGGACCAGGCATGAAATCACCAATACTGGAAATTACATCACTGACTCAAAGAAACCTAAACACTTAAATAGCAAGTGGGACGTAAAACTAGCATTTCACCGGAGTCTCACTGATAATGTTCACTCGGATAGTGATGAACCATCGGAAAATGAACTCTCCAACTCAAACTGACATCCAGAAGAAATGCAATTTCTCTCGTCCTTTCTTTAACTAAATCCTTCATTCCAGTTATGATTCTGATTATTTATAAAGTTATTGGTATTCTTCTGCAAAGTAATATGGTGTCTGTCTGATTGTGTGTGCGTGTGAGAGAGAGACAGAACAATCCTCTGTAATCTCTGAATTACTCCCCGTGCCATATGGAAAAGAGGTAAGGATGAGGACGGTGGCATAGTTTAACATGTTGTTAAAAAGATAGTTCAGGGTTGATGGTTTCAGATTTTTGGAATATTGGGAATTCTTCCAGGACAGGTGGGACTTGTACAAAAAAGACAGAATGCATCTTAACTGGAGGAGCAACAACATCCTTTTGGGGAGCTTTGCTAGTGCATGTCGAATGGATTTAAACTAATAAACCAGGAGTTTGGTATCAAAGCAGTGGGTCAGAAACTGAGTAGAAAGTCGAGATGATTAGCACATCAGGCATGGCCAGTCTAATGACCATGCTGAGGGAAGGAATCATATCAGTTCACATTGTGAGATGGAGATGAGGCTCAGGTTTATCAGCGATTCAGAAATGAGGATGGAGAGTGTGGGGGATGTGAGGGATTGAGATGTGAGAGATCAGGAAGACAGTGCAAAAGAAAATATTAAAGGTTAAATATTGAAGGGATGGAGTGGAGTGGGGAATTCTATGATAAATAACTGGCAGCAAAACACATGAAAACTTGCTTTTTATCAAAGTGAATATCTGGGAAGTAATTTATTATGCTTCAGAGAAATAGCACCCTCATAGCTAGAAGTCTGCATTATATTGAAGGAAAATCTGTGTCCATGACATTGCTGTAGCTATAATAATGGCGGTAAACAGCTGGAAAAATGCTCGTGCTGTTGTTAGACAATGCTTGCACTGAGCATGTGAATTACCCTGGATGTTCCCAGAGATGGCTTGGATGCTTTAGGTGGAGAAAGGGCTGAAACTCCATGAGATGATTCTGGTTTGTGATCTCGCCACTTTCTGAGTCTAGTCAAAGGAACAAACCAGCAACTGCCATTGCTTATTGCTTCAGAATATATCAGAGCATTCATGGCTGCCAACGCATAGAATCATGAAACGAATTAAAGGCCTATCACGTCTTTGCCAGAGAGTGCACATCCAAAGGCTTTGTAAACGTTTGTGAGGTTACCTCCCTCAACGACCCTCCTAGACAATGCATTCCAGATTCATACCACCCTCTCATTACGAAACACATTCCACAAATGCTCTCTCAAATCCCTGCCTATCACTTCAAAAATGCGTTCCTTTGTTTTTGACCCTTTGACTAAGAGAAACAGTTTCTGTTTATTCATCTTCTCCATACCCATAGACTCCAGTATACCTGTAGCAGATTCCCTCCTCAACCTTCCCTGCTGCAAAGAAAAAACGCGCAAATTTAGCCCTCCCCATTCATAGTTCGATTACTCATTTGTCTTATTACTTCTGACGTGCATCATCCCACATTTATTAGTGTTACATTTCATCGGCCATTGATCTGGCTGTCTGAATAATCTATTTATATTCTCCTGATTGTGAGCCACTCAGCTCAGCTTTGTGTCATCCAAAACATTGGTCAGCATTCCATTGCCCCCACCACCACCCCCCCCGCCCCCATTTTCCACATGCTCACCATCGTCATTTATGAATATCACAAACAAACCGTGATTTCCTTCCTGTTTCCCAGATGTTATTCAGAGGAAGATTTGAGAATTCCAGTCTCTGTCTTTTCTTATTTTGGTCAATTTACAGAGTGATTTGGTTAACATCTTTTATGAGGAAACCAGAAATAACGGTTTTGACACAGAGTTGAATTCATGTTTTACACTTTGCATGTTTTATTCATAAAGCTTGTAAATAATTTAGGATGAACTAGGTTTTGGCATCTTGCGCTGGAACATTAACCTTTTGGAGGCACTGCAATAGCCAGAGCTGGAGACATTTTTTCATCTGCAGGATGGACACAGACTAATTCATTGTTTGTTTAAAACAGCTAGTGTGATGAGGATAAATACTCAATTAAATACTATGTTATGGACAAACTGAAGGTGATCAAATCATATTCTCATGTCTACCTTGAATTGGAAGCAAATACATACTGTAAAGAAAAATCAAAAATGTTGAAACACCACACAAGACAAGAAAAAAAAAATCCTCTGCACTTGATACAGAAAGATAGAGTACATGTATCATCTTAACACGAATCAAGTGATAGAAAAGAAAGAACATGAAATCTTTTCTTAATTTTGAATGGAAACCTGATCTCGATTTTCCTGAGCAGTGATGTTTTCACATCCAATCCCGCTTCCCCAAAAACAAGATTTTCCTTGTCACTAAAACTTCATCCATCATTCTTCCTCCTTCGTCCTACTCTTTCCTCACACTCCTACTTCCCTTGCACTACCCCTTCTGCTGCTACATGCTTTTCCACTGATGATTTCCCTTTACACCCTCCTTCTGTCACTCCCACCGTAAGTTACACCAATTCCCCAATTACTCCCACTTCATCTGACCATCGCATTCCCTTTTTGGTTTCCAACTGGGATGATGGGAGCCGCTGGCTTCTGTTCTGCTCTTGATCATCAGTGAATGTTGAGATTGGGATGATCAATGTCCAATTGGAACAGACAATAGTGCGTGTCTGTCACTGTCTGATGCACCGTGAACAGGATGGTTTTGTTCCCCATGGTCCAGAGTAGAGTATCTTTCTGTCTCTGTGTCACAGTGCACAACCAAACAGCCTCATCACAAATAAGATGAACCTTTCCTCAGAATCAGAAGTCCATGCATCAGTTTTCCCTTAAACATTGTGAGTTCAGTGAGCATATTGTTCAAACAAGCCGTGTTTTACACTTTTACTTTTTATTATTTTCACGGTTTACATCTTTTGAGGTGAGATCAGAGTAACTTCCCTTGCATCAAAGTAGTATTTGATTCATGTGGCATCACGGACCCTGAGTAAACAGGGGTCAATGGGAATCGGAGGGAATTCTCTCCTGGTAATTTCCTCACTGAACGATGACACCTTCCCCAGAGCTTTTGAGAATGACAAATAAACTCTGTCCTTTCTAATACCTTCCAAAACCAGAGATGACCTTGTCCTGTTAATAACATCAAGATTTATTATGTTATCACAGTTTTGTCTAAAATCTCAGAAAAGTAAGGCTTTGCTGATTGAGTGTCACTCCAATGATGTCAGGGCATACCAATAAGATTATGTTCATTTTCATTCAGTTACTTCCTGAGGACTGATCATGTGATTGCAGTGTCAGTGATATCAACATTTTATCTGTGCAACAGCATCACATCTCATTGGCTCAAGGCTGCACCACTCCCCAGTTCTATTTCTTTCTCCGGCTCATTCGCCATTCTCATCAGATATATGAGGCAGACAAGATGCAATAACACAGAGATGCCTATGACCCCTTGGAACCTGACTCTCCACCCGTGCCTTGCACTCTGACTGCATCCCCTCCCCCAAATGCACCTCCTGTTGTATCTTCACTTTCCCTCCTACCCTTCCACACTCTGATGTTGAATGTTCTGTACTTAACAGTGGTCTCAGCGCTATCCCGCTGTGCCCCGACTTTAATGAATTTCGGGTACGGCATGACGTTGAACTCTTCTCCCACTATCTTCTCCTAGGTGCCCATTTCTTTGGGCAAAGATTCTGTTCCCTGTTCCACAGACTCTTCGCCAAGCTCCAATACTCTTCCTCCACCTGGACCTCTCCCTGTGCTGTTTACTTGAACTCAATCTGTTCATTGAGAATGTTCGATGTGACATTGAATGTCTTAATTTATCTGCATCCCCTCACCCGATCCAATAAATCACCCTCTGATCAGGCAGTATGCTGTGTGCTTTGATCCAAAACTGACTTTATTATTCAGCCTGTACTGGTAAGGATGATGCTGCTGTAGTCTGGTGAACGGACCTCTACATTGCAGAGACTGAGGGCCAGCTCTCAGTTATCTCCTCATATCACCTACTGGACCATGACCCGACCATGGCGCATCAGGCCATTGTATCAACTATGATAATTGACCACATTTCATCTGGTCATTCACACCGTACTTGCCCCCACCTAACGGTCCCCAAGCTGATGGTCCTCTGATAGCAGAGCTCACTTCTATCTCCTCCTGAAAATCCACAAACAGAACTGCCCTGGAAGACCCATTGCTTCAGCCTACTCCTGCCACACAGAAGGGGTGCATGGATACACACGTGGGCTCCAGTCATACCTGTTTCTTCAAGGGGTACATAGACAATTCCCTGTTCCACTTCTGTTCCAGACCCATCCACAACTCTTTATCCAATGCATAGATTATACCATGGATTCTGCTTCTCTCTCTTGTCCTGAATTTGAAAAAAAACATCGATTTCACTTCCAATTTACATCCCTCCCTCACTTTCACCTCATCTTTATCTGACTCATCTCTTCCTTTCCTCGGCATCTCTGTTTCCATTTCTGGAGATCGACAGGCCACTAATATCCAGTATTAACCAACCGACTCCCACAGCTACCTGGAGTATACACCCTTACAACCTGTTTCTTGCTAATACTCCATTCCATTCCACCAATTTTTCTGTCTCCACCGCATTGCTTCTGATGATGTCAATTTCCAAAATTTCCACTTTCTTCCTCAACTGAGAATTTTCCAGCACTGTTCTCGAGAGGGCCCTCAACCAGGTCTGACCTACGTCTTACATTTCTATTCTCACCGTCTCTCTACCCTCCTGCAAAAGCGAGAGAAATCCTCTTGTCCTGGCTACCATCCCACCAGCATGAACTGGATCAAAAGCTGCATTTCCCCCACCACCAGCAAGATGCCATCTCCAGATACATATTTTCCTCCTCAAAATTGTCCACCTTCTAGAGGGACGAGGACACACTGGTTCACTTTTTATTCACTCCCATTGCCCCACCCTCACCCCCACCACAGGCCCACTTCACTTGCCCCTGCAGAAAGTGTAACATGTTCGCACTTCTGTCCTCCTTTCGCACTATCCAAGGGCCCAACCACACCGTACCGATGAAGCAGCACCTTACTGACATTTCCCATAATTAGTCTACTCGATTCACTTCTCACAATGTGGTCTTCTCTACATTGGGGAAACTAACGGTAGCCTGGGTGACAACTTCGCTGAACATCCAAACTGTACCTATGCAAATGATCCTGAGCTTCCAGTAGCCTGCCAGTTTAATACCACATCCTGTTCCCTGGCCAATATCTCTATGTCAGGCTTGCTGCAGTGTTCCAGGAAAAGTCTATGCAAACTGAAAGAACAACGCCTCATTTACCGTGTGAGGACCCTACAGCCCTTCAGACTCAAAATCAAGTTCAATAATTTTCGGCCCTGAACTCCCCAATGTCCTCGCCCCCGACCAATAATACACCAGGCCTAGTTCTCACATCGCCTTCCATTACACACCCTCTATGTTTAGCCACTAACAATCTCCATTGACAGCTGTCCAGCCCCTTCTGCATTTCAACCAACATTTTCCTAGCTCCCATCAGTTCTGATGAAGCGTCACTGAACCTGAAACGTTAACTGTGATTTCTCTTCACGGATGCTGCCAGACCTACTGAGCTTTAGAAGCAACGTCTGTTTTTGTTTCAAAATTTTCATGGCACGTTTTCACAATCCAATACGTCATCAATATTTAGAGCCTTGTCAAACATAGGAACTTTGTAATTTCTCATTTAATGTCAAGAAGAAATTACTCGAGATCCAAGTGAGACAGGGGCTTTGCTGTTAACGTTCAGATCAGACAATTTGCCGCAGTTCAGAAAAAAAAAAGAAATCGAAAGAGCTGGAGCAAAACTCAGCAAATCTGGCAGAATTTGAGCAGAGATGCATAGAATTAACCTTTGACTTTTCAGAAATGTCACATCATAATCAATATGTTAACTCTGTTTCTCTCTGCAGATACTTCTTCATGTTTTTATTTCGTTTCTCCACCATTTTCAGTTTGTATCTCATGTTTGCATATCATTATATCTCAGGTCTCTTGACAGGTCCATATGCTGACCTTGGTTATATTTGGACACTGTGGTCCTATTACAGTTGGTGTGTCTGTGACACGTGTCTTAAGGCCTAAATCTGTTTCTTGTATAAGATTCAAAGAGAAAAAAAACATGTTTCTGAATATCCTGTAAATCTCAGAAAACTACTGTATTCAAACACTTTTCATTGC
The DNA here is from genome assembly GCF_047496795.1 of Chiloscyllium punctatum. Classification (NCBI taxonomy): domain Eukaryota; kingdom Metazoa; phylum Chordata; class Chondrichthyes; order Orectolobiformes; family Hemiscylliidae; genus Chiloscyllium; species Chiloscyllium punctatum. The sequence continues at coordinate 63,556,266 of NC_092759.1, forward strand.
AACTGAACTCCATGATATAATAAGAATCGATTTTTGTTGATGGAACAGTCTGTGTCCTTTATTGAACAAGCTTGTCTTGCACCCCCCCCCCCACCCCCACCCCCAATAGGCTTTCAATACATATCACAGAATTATTACAGCAAAGGTTGAGGAAACACAACCCATTGTCTCTTCCAGCTTAGAATGAGCTGTATCTCTACTGTTATTCTGCATACTGGCAACTGAAAGCATTCTATTCGTGTGATATGGTAACTACTCTGCCCAGGACCATAGGAAACTACAGACGGTTGTGTGCACAGCACATACCATCACGGAAGGCAACCTTCCATCCATTTTTACTTCTTATTGTAACCGAAAGGCTGATAACATAAAAAAATCTCTCCCAAACCGGTAATGATCTCCGACAACCTCTTCCAACAGGAAGAAGATAGAGAGGCTTGAAAACATAGACCAGCATACTCAGGAACACTTTCTTCCCTACCGTAATTAGACTGACGAATTGACATCTCTAACTTCATATAATACTAGTCTTGCTTATAGCGATCTTGTTTTGCACATCTCCTGTGCAGCTGTAACCTTATATGCCTCACTCTGTTGAAGTACCTCAGGAGCTGTGTTTTTTTGTCTACTATCATGTTCCTGTACGACTCACAAAACAAAGCTTTCCATTGTACATTTGACTAAAATAAATCAAATCAAATCAAATCAAATAAAACACGTGGACTACAGTGGCTCACAGTCTTCTCAAGAGCAGCTAGAAAAGTGAAGTAATGCTGGCCCAGCCAGTGATAACCATATCCCATTAACGAATGTAAGAAGATGACCACCGTTCAGGGCAGAGAGACAGGGAGATAAAATCACTTTAAACTTTGTATTAGACATATGCAGGTTTCCCTTTATTGAACAAGCCTGTCTCCCGCCCTCCATTGGCTTTCAATACATATCACAGAATTATTACAGCAAAGATTGAGGAAACTCAATCCATTGTCTCTTCCAGCTTAGAATGAACGGTATCTCTTACTATTATTCTGTATACTGGCAACTGAAAGCATTCTATTCGTGTGACATGTTAACTGCTCTGCGATTTTAAGTACAGTGTTCCTTTCATAAACCGATATGGTGTAAAGTGAAGAAGCATTCATTTGTATGGGAAAAATTTCGGCAATCTTCGTAAAAGTGAAAATCCTCTTTGGATTTGTTTTGATTAGCGAAAACAGGTCCTAATGTAGGTCATTTGGAAAGGGAAGCGGGGAAAAGCGAACTTTTGAAAAGCAGGGAATACCTGTATTTACGTGGGCATGTCATCAGCGAACTTGCAGCTGGCGTTGTTTGGAATTTGGCAACACAGCCGCGTGTGGACAGGGAGTACAGTAGGGGGCTGAGGGACACAGCCGCGTGTGGACAGGGAGTACAGTCGGGGGCTGAGGGACACAGCCGCGTGTGGACAGGGAGTACAGTAGGGGGCTGAGGGACACAGCCGTGTGTGTACAGGGAGTACAGTAGGGGGCTGAGGATGCATCCTTGGGGTATCCAGTGTTGAGTGTGATTGTGGTCGAGGTGCAGATACCTCTCTTCAAAGATTGTGATCTGTTGGTCTGACACCGGGGGATCAAGTTGCAGAGGGTGGAGCCGCGACTAAGGTCACGGAATTTTGAGATCAGTCTCGAGGGAATAACGATATTGAAGGTGGAGCTGCAGTCAGTGAGCAGGAGTCTGGTGTAAGTGTCCTTGTTGTCAAGATGTCCCAGGGATGAGTGCAGGGATTGGGGTATGGCATCCGTTCTGGACCTGTTACATCAGTAGGCAAATAATATGGGATCAGGTCAGGCTGGGAGACTGGAGCTGATGTGGGCCATAACCAGCCTTTCAAATCACTCCATGTTTATTGAGGTCAGAGCCACTGGGCGGTAGTCATTAAGGCACGTTACATGTGCTTTCTCACTTACAAGGATGATAGTGGTCTTCTTGAAGCGGGTTGGGACTTCAACTTGTAAGAGGGAGAAGCTGTAGTTGTAAATGAATACCTTTACCAGTTGGTCCTCATAGGGTCTGAGTACACAGCCGGGAACATCGTCCAGGTCTGTCGTTTCCCTTGCCTTGACTCTCAGGAAGACTGATCATGTCTGCAGCGGTGACAGCGGGCACAGATAAATCCGGGGCTGTCGGGGCAGGTTTCAGCCTGGCAGTCACACAGTCATTCATCTTAGACATTCCTTCCCCCACATCCCTCCATCGTCATCAACACACAGTTTGTCCAGACAGAATGCCATCAATAGAGTGGGATTGTGCGCCATAATGAAGTAAACTCACTACATAATGGGGTAGGGTGTGCTTCTATTGAGAGTCAGTGAAGCAGGGAGTGAAGACTTTGCAGGTGTAATTCCACTCAAGCCATTGCTTCAACATGAATAGATTCAAGCACCTTGAGTGTTGTGCCTTGTAGATGGTGGACAGTCCTTAGGGAGCCAGGAAATGTATTATATATGGACAAACTGGAAAAAGGAGCTGAGGGCAGTTTTGCTAAGTTTGAAGATGATGCAGTGATGGTTTGCTGGGAAGATGATATTGAGGAAGTGGGGAGGCTGCAGAAAGACTTGGACAGTTTTGGACTGTGGGAAAACATGTGGCTGATGGAACACACTATGGAATCGTGTGAGATTATTCACTTTGATAGGCGGAATAGAGGCAGACAATATGTTATAATAGGATCCGTTCACTCTGAAGCACAAAAGGATTTTGAAGCACTCGTCCTCCCTTATGGTTAATATGCAGGTTTAGTTGGCAGTTACGAAAGCAAATGCAATGTTCGCATTCATTTCAAGAGAACAAGGATACAAGAGAGGAGACATACTGTTTAGAATATAATGGGCAATGGTCAGACGGCATTTGGCATAATTTGAACTGCTGAGGGATGACGGCTTGTCCTATGAGCGGCAATGTGTGTACTCGATGGAACTTAGAAGAATGGCGGGGGGGGGGGGCATCTGATTGAAACTGAGCGATTACTGCAAAGATTGATACAGTCAGTGTGTCGAATATATTTCCACTAGACAGAGAGACAATGCTTAAACAGCACAGTGCAGAATTGTAAGTCTCTGATCTGCTCTTGTATTTATAAGTTGATTTGACTTCACGTTCTGGTCAGTGGCAACCTCTGTGAAATAGACGGTGGGAGGATTCAGTGTAACCAGTAGTACATTAATCTGTTGAATGTAAGCTACGATCTGCGAGTCTCACCTGGCGGGAGTACATTGTCTCTACTATGATTGTCATTTGTAATCTGATCATTTTGAAGGATTGAGCCTGTTACACCAGCATTGTTGATTTTAACTAAAAAGGTGCAATTTATCACAGCACTCAGCAACAATATGTCATCGAATATGGAACACTTTTCCAATAACAGAAAAAGTCTAAAATATTCAATATTAGAAACATTGTTTTCCTGTTCGTGTTCAAATCAGATAATCTGTCCCATCGAGATGCTCAACTTGGAACTATTTGTTTAAATTTTTTTTTTTGGATGTGGGCATCACTGGACGGGCATTTCTTGCCCGTCCCGAGTTGCCCTTGAGAAGATGGTGGTGAGCTACCTTCTTGAACTGGTGCAATCTACATGCTGTGCGTTGACCCACTAGTGATTAAGCAGGGAGTTCTAGTGTTTTGAACCAGCAACAGGGAAGGAACAGGGATATATTTCCAAATCAGCATGTTGACTGGTTTGGAGGGGAATTTGAAGTTGGTGGTGTTCCCAAAAGTCTACTGCCCTTATCATTCTACATAGAAGTGTTCGTGAGATTGGAAGGAGTTCTCTGAATTTCTTTGTGGAATTTCTGCATTGTGTCTCGTAGTTAGTACGCACTGCTGTTCCTGAGCGACCATGGTGAAGGGAGTGAATGCTTGTGGATGTGATGCAAATCAAATGGGCTGCTTTGTCCTGAATGGTGTCAAGCTTCTTTAGTGTTATTAGGGCTGCACTCATTCAGGCAAGTGAGGATTATTACATCCCATTCCTTACTTGTGCCTTGTAAATGTTGGACAGGCTTTGGGAAGTCAGAAGGTGAGTTAATCGCGCCGTATTCCTAGTCTCTGATCTGCTCTTATCTGTGGCGAGTCCAGTTGAGTTTATGGTCAATAATACCCCCCAGGATTTTGATAGTGGGGAAATATAGTTATGATAATTCTGCTGAATAACAAGTGGTTATATTGTTTCTTATTCGTGATGGTCATTGTCTGGATTTGTGTGGCACGAATGTTACTTGCAACTTGTCACTCCAAGCCTGGATAATCCCCACTCCCGACCTTATGATGGAAGGAAGATCATTGTTGAAGCTGCTGAAGATGTTTGGAACTCGAACATTATCCTAAGGGACTACTGGAGAGATGTTCTGGAGCTGAGAATGCTGACCTCCAACAACAATGACCATCTTCCTATCTGTCAGGTATGACTCCAATAATGCACTGTTGGCCTGCGATACCTTTTTTGCTTGGGGTCCTTGATGTCACGTTTGGCCAAATGCAGCCTTGATATCAAGGGTTGGAATTCAGTTTCTTTTTCTATGTTTGAACCAAGGCTGTGATGTGGTCAGGAGCTGAGTGACCCTGATGGAACACAGAATGGGTGTCCTTGAGGAGGAACTGCTTGATAACACTGTTGATGACACCTTCCATCACATTACTGATGATGGAGTGTAGACTGATGAGGCGGTATTTGGATCGGTTGACTTTGTCCTGCATTTTATGTACATAACATACTTGAGCAGTTTTCCCCATTGTCTGTTTGTAACCGTATTGGAGCAGCTTGTCTAGCGAAGCGGGAAGTTCTGGTGTACAAGTCTTCAGGACTATTGTCAGCATGTTATCAGGGTTATAGCCTTTGCAGTATTCAGTACCTTTAACCGTTTCTTGATATCAGTCAATCGAATTTGCTGAAGACTGCTATCTGTAATGATGGGGACCACGGGAGGAGGCCGAAATGGATCATCCACTCAAAACTTCTGACTGAAGATTGCTGCGAAAGCTTCAGCCTTAACTTTTGAACTGATGTTCTGGGATCTTCCATCATTGAGGATGGGGATAGTTGTGGAGACTCCTACTCCAGTGAGTTGTTTGATCATCCACCACCATCCATGATCAGATTAGGAGGACTGCAGTGCTTAAATCTGATGCATTCATTGTGGGATAGCTCAGTTCTGTCTGTCCCTTGCTGTTTATGTTATTTGGCACGCAAGTATTTCTGTTTAGTAGCTTCAGCAGATTAACATTTTATCTTTGTATATTCCTGGTTCTGCTCCATTGAACCAGAGTTGATCCTCTACCTTGATGGTAATGTTTGAGTGGGGGGATATGATGGGTCGTGACATTACACTTTGTGCTGGAGTACAGTGCTGCTGCTATTAATAATCCACAGTGTCTTATGGATGCTCGTCTTGAGTTGCTAGATCTCTTCGAAATCTGTGCCATTTAGCATGGTGATAGTGCCACACAACACAATAGAATTTGTTCTGAACCTGACCACGAGACTTTTACCAATACTGTCATGGACAGATACGTCTGCAGTTGGTAGATTGGTAAGGATGAGGTCATGTTTGATTTTTTCCCCCCTCCTTTTCTTTCCCTCACCACCTGCTGCAGACCCAATCTCATAGCAATTTCCTTTAGGACCCGACTAGCGTGATCAATAGTACTGCTGCCAATCCATTCTTGGTGGTCGACTTTGAAATCTCCCAGCCAGAAAACGCTTTGTGCCCTTGCCTCAGTCAGTGCTTTCTCCTAGTGTTGTTTAACATAGAGGAGCACTGATTCAGATGGGGAATGACTCTACGTGGTAATCAGTAAGAGAATTCTTTGTCCATGTTTAATCTGAAGCCATGGGACTTCATTAGGTCTGGAGTCAATTCTGGAGAGTCCCAGAGCAACTACCTACCGACTATATCTCACTGAGCTGCCCCCTCTGCTGGATCGGTCCTGCCTTTGCGGCAGGACATATCCAGGGATGGTGATGGTGGTGGCTGGGTTATTTTTGTAAGGTATGATTCCGTGAGTATGACTATGTCAGGCTGTTGCTTGAATAGCCTGTAAGTCAGTTGTCCAAATTTTGGCACTACCCCTTAGATGATAGTAAGAAAGACTTTGGAGGTTCTACAGTGATGTTTCTAATGTTGACTTTTCCAGTGCACAGCTTGATGCCAGGTGGTCCAGCCGGTTTCATTTCTTTGAAACTTTGTAACCATTGGTACAAGTGAACGACTCACTGGGCCATTTCAGGGAGCGATTGGCAGTCAATGACGTTGCTTTGGGTCTGGATTTGCATGACAGCCAGACCAGGTGAGGATAAGATCCAGATGGATTTTTCTAAAAATCGGCAATGATTTTATTTTCATAGGTAGATTCATAATTCCAGGGATATTTTAAAATTTTTGAATGGAATTTCCACTATCTGCAGTGGCGGGATTCGAACCTGAGTCCAAAGAACAGGAACTGATTGTCTGGATTGATAATCTATCGGTAACACCAGTAGGCCTACTTGGAACCACATGTTGTACTCAACTGGTCTTTCTTGTGTTGCCCTGTTTTTCATTCATTGATTATGTTATTCTGGAATCTCATCCATCATTAAATCCTGATTGAAATACACAGTCATGAACGTCGTCTCCACTGCTTGAATTTCATTCAATCTATTTGGTTTGAACAGACATTTCAAGGCAGCTGCATATCAGAAAGTAACAGAAAGTAAGAATGGCTGACTGTGCACTGTACCTGTCACTGGACCAGCATTTATGGGTATGTCAGTTCGTCTGATCTTCGAGTAGGATAAAAGATTGGTAGGACGTCAAGGGTCGAAGAGTCTGCAATGTGCTGTACTGTTCTCTGTTTTATGTTACACCCAGCCTGTGGATTCTTATCAATTGTTGAATGTGTGAGGGAATGATATGTGTAAGATCAGGAAGTGGGGGAGGGGCTTTAGTCCAAAACTTCCAGTTATGTTGTTCATTGTTCCATTCACCTGAATGCCAGTATGTATGATGTCCTACACGAGGCAGGCTCCGCCCAGTTCAGTTATTAACGTAATTCTTGACTTATCATTTGCTACTCTTTTCTTCGGATACAATCTGTTGGGTGACCCATGTATTAATCAGATGTTTGCTAAGTTGAGTGAGTTAAGCAAAAATAAGACATCAACTACGATTATTCAACTGAACTATAATCTCTGAAAAGAATTAGGTTGATTCTATATTTATGGATCAAAAATATAAACTCCTGTCAAGATTTTCTAACACAGAAATAAAGAATGTACATTTTATTTTGTATTGAACAAACAAAATGGATGTAAATCTTTTGGTGATCAGAATTACACACACAATGGCAGCATTCAAAATAATGCATTGTCACTCCAACATTTTGAAGGCGGTTGGCTTCTGAATGATTACATGTGCAGGGTAAGCAAACGATTGAATAATCAAATAGAATTAGTGTTCTTATACATTTATACATAATCAATCAGTTTAATTTCTCACTGAAATGTACAAGCTTCAGCTATTTCCCAGTGAATTAGAAATGGTTATAATTCAACATGCACTGTGAATATTCAACTAAATAAATGATTTGTGTTATCAAACTTTAGTGAGCAATAATTTGAAAACGTTTAACATTTAGAAAAATGTTATTTAATTTGAAATGCAGACAGTGAACAAAAACGATAAACATATTATCGTGTGAGTGAAAAATCAGACCTTTTCAAAGAGACTTGTGCCAAAGGAATGACAGATTTGTTTTCGTAATTGGAATTCAACATTTAAAATATTAATGTCTGAGCAATAATTAGACTATATAATGAAAATGGTCTTGCAATACTTGCATTTTAAATACTTATGCTGCACTAAATAATCAGATATGCGCGAGCATTTACAATGGGAAATAATCGTATACTGACTTTTACTCACATCAGACACATGATAAAGTGTGCGCATCAGCTCCAGGAATGTCTCCAAAGCCCCTCCCATTTGCTAGCCTTATCTCTGCAGCCTGTTAAATTCATATTTCCAAATACATATCCAGATCACTTTTTGATCTTCATCCAGAACTCTTCCAGGCAGTCCATTTCAAATCCTAACAACTCTCTCAATAAAGAAGTTTTTCCTTATCTCAAACCTGATTCTTTTGTTAACAGTCTTGGAATTAGAACTCCTTGATGCTGTAACGCCAACTAACGGAAACAGATTATTCCTGTTTTACTCTACAATTTTATTTCGTACTTTTGAGCACCGCAATAAGTTCACATATTTGTCTGTTCTCCTCCAGGAAGAATAAGCCTTACAAGAACTGTAACAAGCACTACAATGGAAAAACAGGCAGAAAACTAGCCAACTGGATAAATGAACAACAGCTATCCAGAAAAAAAGACATGACCCACTATCACTAGTATCCTTACATACAGATGAGGAAGTACACCATTTCGACTGGGTCCATCTAGGACAAATCAAACAGAGACACGCACAAGAATTCCTAGAAGTAGAGCATTCCAACCGGAACTCTATCAACAAACACATCGATTTTGATTCCATCTAACACTCTCTGAGAAAAAGAACAGGACATAAAATCACCAATACTAGAAATTATGTCACTGACTCAAGGAAACCTAAACACATAAATAGGAAGTGGTACAGAATGCCAGTACTTCACCAGAGGCTCACTGATAATGCTCCCGAGTACAGTGATGAACCATCTGAAAATGAACTCTCCAGCTCAGCGAGCAAACTGACATCCAGAAGAAGCACAATTTCTCTCATCCTCCCTTTAACTAAATCCTTTATTCCAGTTATCATTCCCGTTATTTTAAGGTTATTTGTATTCTTCTGCAAAGTAATTTGGTGTCTGTCTGTCTTCTCAATATGTGTCTTTTTCGGGGGGGGGGTGGGTTCGAGAGAGAGAGAGAGGGCGAGAGAGGCAGACGGAGAGAGGCAGAGACAGAGAGAGAAAACAATCCTGTATAATCTCTGGATTAATCCCCGTGCCATGTGGAAAAGCGGGATGAATGAGGAAGGTAGTATAGCTTAATACGTTGTTAACAAGCTCGTTCAAGGGTGGGGATTTCAGATTGTTGGATCATTGCGATCTCTTCCAAGACAGGCGAGGACCTGTACAAAGAATACAGGTTGTATCTTAACTGGACGAGCACCAACATCCTTGTCGGGAGGTGTCCAGTGCAAGTCAGATGGATTTGAATGAACCAGGCGAGTGAGAACCAAAGCAGCAGATCAGGAACTGAGCAGAAGGTCGAGGTGAATAGGACATCAGGCATGGCCAGTCTAATTACCATGCTGAGAGAAGGAATCAAATCAGTCCAAACTGTGAGTTGGGAGTTGGAATAAATTATAGAGATTAGGCGCAAGTTTTTCAGGGATTAATAAATAAAGATAGAGAGTGTGGGGGATGTGAGAGAGTGAGGTGTCTGAGAGCAGAAAGACAGTTCCCCCAAAAATGATAATGTAGAAAGAGGGTGGGGTGAGGAATTCTGTGAGAAATAACTGGTAGAAAAAAAAACACAAGCAAACTTGCTGTTTGTCAAAGTGAATACCTGGGAAATAATTTATTATGCTTCAGCGAAATAACATCCTTATTGCTAGAGGTGTTTATTATAATGGAGGAAAAGCTGTGTTCAAATTATGGCTGCAACGATAATAATGGTGGCAAACAGCTAGAATAGTGTCAGTGCTGTTGTTGGACAATGCTTGCACAGAACATGTGAATTACCCTGGATGGTCCCAGAGATGGCTGGGCTGACTTTGGTTGAGTCAGTACTGAAGCTGCATGAGAGGCTGCTGCTTTGTAATACAGAAACTTACTGAGTACCATTAAAGGAACAAAGCAGCAAATGCCATTGCTTATTGTTTCAGAATATGCCAGTGTTCATGGCTGCCACTGCAAAGAATCATGCAATGAAAAACAGGCTCATCACGCCTGTGCCAGCAAGTGGACATCCAAAGGCTTTTTAAACGATTGTGAGGTTACCTGCCTCAACCACCTTCCTAGACAACGCATTCCAGATTCAGGCTACCCTCTCAATTCGATACACATTCCACAAATTCCCTCTCAAACCCCTCCCTTTCTCTTTAAAAGTGTGTCCCCTATTTTTTGATCCTTTGACTAAGGAAAACAGCTGTTGTCTGTTCATCCTCTCCATACACCTTATGCTCTTGTACATTTGTACCAGATTCCCTCCTCAGCCTTTCCTGCTGCAAAGAAAAATCAAGCAAATTTAGCCCTCCTCTTTCATACTCACTTTTGAGTACTTACTTGTCTTGTTACTTCTGACTTGCATCTTCCCAATTTATCGGTGTTAAATTTCATCAGGCCATTGATGTGGCTATCTGAATAGTTTGTTTATATCCTGATGTAGGCTAACAATTCCCTCCTGACTGTGATCCACCCAGCCCATCTTTGTGTCATCCACAACATTGATCACCATTTCACTGCTCCCCACCTCCACATTCTCACAATCGTCATATCTGAATATCACAAACAACCAGTGATTTCCTTCCTGTTCTCCAGATGTTATTCAGAGGATTATTTGACAATTCCAGTTTCTTGCTTTCCCTATTTTGGTGAATGTATGACTGATGTAATTAACACATTTTATGAGGGAGCCACAAATAGCATTTTCGACACAGAGTTGAATTCACCTTTTACACTCCGCCCCTCTGAATGTTTTATTTATAAACCTTGTAAATAAATTAGGATAAACTTATGGCATCTTGCGCTGGAACATTAGCATTTTGTGTGGCACTGTTCTTTGTAACATTCCCTGCAATAGCCAGAGCTGGCGAAATGTTTCATCTGTACGATGGATGTGGACTCATGCATTGCTTGTTTAATTCAATGGGTGTGATGGGGATAAATATTCAATTAAATTCTATATTATGGGCAAACTGCTGAAGGTCAAGCCATGTTCTCATATCCACCTTGAATTGGAAGCAAATACATACTGGAATATAATCAAAAATATTGAAACACCACAGTAGGGGAGAAAAAAAAATGTTGTCTGCACTTGATAGAGATATAGAAATATATAGTACATGTACAACCTGAACAAGGACCAAGCGATAGAAGAGAGAGTACAAGATATCCTTTCTTAATTTCGAATGGATTCCAGATCCCGATTTTCTTGAATAGTGATGGTTTCTCATCCAATCTCACCATCCAGTCTTTTACGCATATAAACTAACATTTTCCGTATTACCATCAGTTCTGAGGAAGGAGCACTAGACCTGAAACGTTAACTCTGATTTCTCTGCACAGATGCTCCCAGACCTACTGAGCAGTTGCAGCAACTTCTGTTTTGTTTCAACATTTTCATCGCAAGTTCTCACAATACAATACGTCATCGATATTTAGAGCCCTGTCAAACGGAGGAACTTTGTAATTTCTCATTTAATGTTCATAACAAATTACTCAAGATTCAACTGAGATAACAACTTTGTTCTTATCATTCAGACAAGACACTTTGTCACAGTTCAGAAAGAAGAAAGCAATCAAAAGAGCTGGAGCGAACCTCAGTGGATCTGGCAACATCAGAGCAGAGATGCAAAAAAAAACCTTTGATTCTAATAGGACTTTTCAGAACAGTGTCACATCATATGACATATGTTAATTCTGTTTGTCTCTGCAGACACTTCCTCACCTTTTTCGTTTCTCCAGCATTTTCTGTTTGTTTTTCATGTTTCCATTATCTCTATATTCCATGTTTCTTGACAGGTCTATATGGTTAACTTGGTAATATTTGGACAATGTGGTCCTTTCATGTTTCTATTACAGTTGGTGTGTCTGTGACAACTGAATTACAGCCGAAATCTGTTTCTTCTTTAAAACAGAATGTAACAAAAATGCTGAACATCCTGGAAGTCTCTGTAAATCTATTTTGTTTGAAAATGCATATTAGAGGCAGCTGAACTTCATGAAATAATAGGGATATATTTTTGATGATGGAAAACTTGTGTCCTTCATTGAACAAGCTTATCTCCCCAATCTCCAAAAGCTTTCAATGCATAACATAGAATTATTCCAGCAAAGGTGGTGAAAACTCACCCCATTGTCTCTTCCAGTTTGGAATGAGCGGTATATCTACTATTATTCTCCTGTATTGTCCACGTAGCCCAGTACATTTCGTTATTAGCATCTGCTTTTAATTCTAAGCATTCTGCCAGATATGACCAATATGATCAATCTCAAACAAAAACAGACGTTGGAGGGAAAGCTCAGCAGGTCTGGCTGTATCTGTGAAGAGACATCAAAGTTAATGCTTCAGATGCGGTGACCCTACTCAATCTGTATTCCCAATGATTAAATGGTGTGTATATAAAATATAGTTCACTCTATCACATTTAAAAGTATCCTATTCCGTTCACATTGTCATTGAGCATTGCATATCCCAAACGTTGGCTCGTTCCTTGATGTGAACTATATTAATTCTATCTGACGTTAAGAGTGCTGATGACTGGGGAATATCATTGTACTCCCCATGCAGTTTCCGCAGCCACTGGCCCCATTCCGACCTATCTACTAGGTAAATCTGACTAATTAATTCATAAGTCTTAATGAATATGTTCACTTTTGGTTTTGGACTGAGGGGAATAAAGGTAAAACTTACTGATTTACAGCAAATAAAACTGCATTAAGATGTTTGTCAATTTGTATAAATTAATTACTTAAACATATTCGAATGGAAGTTTCAACGTTTCTGTATTAGAGCAGTGAGAGGACCATTCAGAGAAGTCCACACTTCCTGTCTATGTTCAGGGCAATTGTGCCCAGTGACAGTCTGTTGGCTGGGGTGTGTTCCCGTGAAGGAGAGATCAGCTCAGGAACAACATCCTGATTGTGTTTCTTTTTTTTTGTGGAGGGGCGGAGATTCGGGGTAAGATGGTGACAGCATTGCAAGTGTACAACAGGGCAGAGTCATCTAGCCTGCGATAAGAAAACGTTCATCATTCTCCCTCACAACTGACTTCACTAGAGTAATTGATGATGGGAGATGTGACTAATAGCCAGCGATGTCAGCATCCAGTCCAGTCCAGTCCAGATACATTGTGAACTGAATGTGCTGTATTGAAAGCTAGAGCTGTTTGCTCAGTGACTGCGATTGATGTCAGTCTTCATGCATTGTAACTGTGTCCTATTGGTGAGGGGCTTCACTCAGTGAGCTATCCCAGCCTCGGAGCAGATGCATCAGCTCCAACAGAAACAGAGCTCAGCAGCTGCACAGACGTGGAGAGGACAGATCTGAATTTGCGAATAATGGACTGGATAATTACACAAATGGAGAGGAGGCTTTCCTTGGGTCTTTTCAACATTTTCCTCTGTTGGAAATTTCCACCTTATCGGATATTAGTGGTGCTGATTGGGCGGGGTTGAGAGTATGTTACTAACCTATGGTGAAGGAGCGACGCTTCGAAAGCTCGTGTGCTTCCAATTAAACCTGTTGGACTATAACCTGGCGTTGTGTGATTTTTAACTTTGTACGCGTTGGTCCAACACCGGCATCTCCAATTCATAACCTATTCTCTCTATTGTTGGTGTTCTTTACTTCTGTTCATTCATTAATTGCATAAACAATTTTGAACTTCATTGCAATTTCTGTTATCTATATTTTTCAATGAAAGAAACTTTTATCTTCAATTTCAGTTGCAGTTTCTATTCATCTGAATTGCAGACCACTCCCTTACAAACATCTGAGACAAAACTGTGCACAACCTCGAGATCCCTTTTTCCCTCTCTTGTTCTCTCTGTCACGAACCCTGTCCACGACCAGCTCACAATATCCCCAGTCTCCATCTCTGCGTCAGTGCTGTGTCTGAACAAACCATTGTCTGCACGTTGGTAAAATTCAGACTTTATGTTTCAAGCTCTCTTCTGGTCACTTTTCCAGTTACAAGTATTTCAATCACAAAATTGTTCTTGTCTCGGTCGTTACTTCATGATTAGGAAAATGTATCAGAGTAGGAATGTCGCTGGATGTAATTCAGGAGCAAAGCTTATTAAACGAAAGACATTGTTTCGAGCGATTTGTTTCAAGTCCTACTACAGCTGATGGCAGAACTTAAACAAAAATGATAAGAATTGGAATAAAAGTGAATTTCACGAAAAACAACCTAAAAACCCACATTTTGTCTGAAAACGTTCCTGTTACACTGATGACCTTCGATAAGGAAATCTAATGTTACTACCCGTCTGGGTTAATTGTGACTTCAGACACATATCAATGTGCTTCACTTTATATTAGTTTGTGGAATGGCCTCACAGTCGGGCAATTAGTGATGATTAACAATTGCTGCCCTTGGCAGAGATGCCGACTTCCCTCGGAATAACACATTTGAAGGTTAAACCAAATAAAGAAAGAAACTGGAGATCTGAAATTCCATAAATAATGCAAAGATAAGATCAGGAAGTGCTGGGAAGCTTTTCTGAACTGAAAGAAGCTGGAAAATAGTGTGAACAATGCTGGGGACAGGGAAGTCTGCTTTGTAGGGCAGGAGGAGTGAGTTGAATCGAGAGAGAAAGAGGGAGATAGAAGACAAGGAGCAAACAAAGGGAATGATGATCAGCTGGGGTGGAAATAAAATGTGAGATTCCCCTCATTGATTTGTAACTTTTCCCACCTTCCTGAATATCACGCCCATGCCGGTACATGTATCCCCAACTTTTCAAAAATTCCCTTTTTGCCACTTCCCTTTCCGAAACACTTCCATTACGCCCTGTCTTCGCTAACCAAAAGAAATCCGAAGAGGATTTTCACTTTCAACAAGAAAAGTAAATTTTCCCCACATAAATTAATGACACCTCACTTTATGCCATATCAGCTTATGAAAGGCTTTGTAGGAACACTCTACTTTCAGATACTGAGGGAAATCTCTATCTATCTAAGATCATGTTTAAAGCGATTTGATCCCACCTGTCTGTGTTCCCTGAGTGTCGTCATGTTATTCTATTTATTAATGGGATATAGGTATCACTGGCTGGGCCAGCATTAGTTCACTGTTTTTGATTGCTCTTGAGAAGACCTTGAGCCTCACAGGGCACTTAGACAGAGTGAGGCACACAAGGTGACAGCTGCACAGGAGCAGTGCAAAGCAAGAGCTACTTCAGTAAGATTAACATCATTTGAAAAGTTAGAGATGTCAATTCATCAGTCTAATTACAGTAGGGAAGAAAGTGTTCCTGAGCATACTGGTCCATGTTTTTAAGTCTCTGTATCTCCTCCCTTTTAGAAGAGGTTGTAGGAGATCATTACCAGTTTGGGAGAGATATTTTATGTTGCCAGCCTTTCACTGACAATGAGAAGCATAAATGGATGGAAGGTTGTCCTCCATGATAGTATGGGCTGTGAACAATTCCGTCTGTAGTTTCTTATGGTTCTGGGAAGAGAAGTTACCGTCACACTATTATGCACGTGAATCGAATGCTTTCAGTTGCCAGTATGCAGAGCACTGGGAGAAGGCAGTTCCAGAATATTTAGATGTAACAATTGGTGGTTAAATGGATATCTACATTCTGGTTGCTGTTTTGACAACAATTGAAATTTAACTAATAAATTTAAATTATATTTAAATACGAAAACATAAATACCATCACAACGAGGGAGAAAGAGACAGCCATGTAGAAGGAGAGAGAGAACACAGTGAGGGAACCAGAAGGACAGTCAGTAAAACAGAGAAAGGAAACAAAACAAGAAACAAACAGTCACATGGGCAGGGAGAAGGGGAGATAGTAAGTTCTGGGAAAGAAACAGAAGACAGAGAAAAGGAAAACACGGATACAGACAGTGTGAGAGAAATAGTGAGATACAAAGCACACAGGGAGCTGGGGATGGGGAATGGTAAGTTCTGGGGTGAGGACCACAGACAGCTGGGAGTGAGCACTGGCACAACTGGGGGAAAGGCAGTGCGGATTTACTTTGACCTGTACCAAGATATAGAGGCAAAGCATAGTAAACAATGATGTACAGAACAATGGCTATAAAATATGTTTTAGAGCCATGCAGGTGACGCTGCACAGGGCGTGTGCGAGGCGAGATCAACAGGAACAAGATCAGCATTATCTGAGATTAGAGAGTATACTCATCAGTCTAATAACAGTCAGGAAGAAGCTGTTCCTGAACCAGCTGCTCAGTGTTATCATGGTTCTGTACCTTTTAACCTTATGGTAGAGGTTGTAGGAGACCATTACTGGGGTCTGATGGGTCCTTGATAATGTTATAACAAAGAACATTCCAGCACAGAAACAGGCCATTCGGTGGTACAAGCCTGTGCCGATCCAAATCCTCTATCTTAGCCTGACGCCTATTTTCTAAGGATCTGTATCCCTTTGAACCCTGCCCATTCATGTATCTTTCCAGAACCATCTTAAAATAAACCACTGGTCACACTTCTCTATTTTGAGAAACTCCCTCCCCCTACTATTCTCTGCCTCCTGTTGCCCAGCCAGTTCTTTATCCACCAGCTCGCGCATCATGTGACTTCACTTTCGACATGCCCCGACCATGGGGAAACATACCAAACGCCTTCCTGAAGTCCACGTACATGACATCTACAGTCCCTCCCTCATCAATCAACTTTGTCACTTCCTCAAAGAATTCTATTCATTTGGTAAGACATGACCTTCTTTGCACAAAACCATGTTGCCTATCACTAATAAGACAATTTTCATTCAAATAAGATTAATTCCACAAAGTCCCTGTCTTCGTGGAGCTTTTTACAATCTCCCCTTGACTGCATTGGGAGAATTAACTCTTTTAGAACATAGAACATAGAACAATACAGCGCAGTACAGGCCCTTCGGCCCTCGATGTTGCGCCGATCAAAGCCCACCTAACCTACACTAACCCACTATCCTCCATATACCTATCCAATGCCCGCTTAAATACCCATAAAGAGGGAGAGTCCACTACTGCTACTGGCAGGGCATTCCATGATCTTACGACTCGCTGAGTGAAGAACCTACCCCTAACATCAGTCCTATATCTACCCCCCCTTAATTTAAAGCTATGCCCCCTTGTAATAGCTGACTCCATACGCGGAAAAAGGTTCTCACTGTCAACCCTATCTAACCCCCTAATCATCTTGTACACCTCTATCAAATCACCCCTAAACCTTCTTTTCTCCAAAGAAAACAACCCCAAGTGCCTCAGCCTTTCCTCATAGGATCTTCCTACCATACCAGGCAACATCCTGGTAAACCTCCTCTGCACCCGTTCCAGTGCCTCCACATCCTTCCTATAGTATGGCGACCAAAACTGCACACAATATTCCAGAAGCGGCCGCACCAGAGTCTTATACAACTGCAGCATGACCTCAGGACTCCGGAACTCAATTCCTCTACCAATAAAAGCCAGTACGCCATATGCCTTCTTCACTGCACTATTTACCTGGGTGGCAACTTTCAGAGATCTGTGTACATGGACACCAAGATCCCTCTGCTCTTCCACACTACCAAGTAGTCTACCATTAGCCCAGTAATCCATCTTTTTATTACTCTTACCAAAGTGAATCACTTCACACTTAGCTACATTGAACTCCATTTGCCACCTTTCTGCCCAGCTCTGCAGCTTCTCTATATCCCGCTGTAACCTGCCATATCCTTCCTCACTGTCTACAACTCCTCCGACTTTCGTATCATCCGCAAACTTGCTCACCCAACCTTCTAACCCTTCCTCCAGGTCATTTATAAAAATGACAAACAGCAATGGTCCCAAAACAGATCCTTGCGGAACACCACTAGTGACGGCACTCCAAGATGAATCTTTGCCATCAACTACTACCCTCTGTCTTCTTCCAGAGAGCCAATTCCTAATCCAAACCTCCAACTCACCCTCAATGCCATATCTCTGTATTTTCTGCAGTAGCCTACCATGGGGGACCTTATCAAACGCCTTACTAAAATCCATATATACTACATCTACCGCTTTCCCCTCATCTACCTCCTTCGTCACCTTCTCAAAGAATTCAATAAGGTTTGTGAGGCACGACCTGCCCTTCACAAAACCATGCTGACTATCCTTGATCACATCATTCTTATCCAGATGTGCATAAATCCTATCCCTTATAATTCTCTCTAAGACTTTGCCCACAACAGAAGTGAGACTCACTGGCCTATAGTTACTAGGATTATCCCTACTCCCCTTCTTGAACAAGGGAACCACGTTTGCTAGCCTCCAGTCCTCTGGCACTACTCCTGTAGACAAAGAGGACACAAAAATCAAGGCCAATGGCTCTGCAATCTCCTCCCTTGCTTCCCAGAGAATCCTAGGATAAATGCAATCAGGCCCAGGGGACTTATCTATTTTCACCCTTGCCAGAATTTCCAACACCTCTTCTCTACATATCTCAAAGCCATCCATTCTACTTATTCGTGCCTCAGTATTCATATCGACAACAATGTCCTGTTCCTGAGTGAATACTGACGAAAAGTATTCATTCAGCGCCTCCCCAATCTCTTCAGCCTCCACACGCAACTTCCCATTACTATCCTTGATTGGACCTATTCCTTCCCTAGTCATTCTTTTATTCCTAACATACCTATAGAAAGCCTTAGGGTTTTCCCTAATCCTACCAACTAAGGACCTTTCATGTCCCCTCCTTGCTGCTCTTAGCTCTCTCTTCAGGTCCTTCCGGGCTACCTTATAACTCTCAATCGCCCCTATTGAACCTTCACGCCTCATCTTTACAAAGGCCGCCCTCTTCCATTTAACAAGGGATTCCAACTCCTTATTAAACCACGGCTCCTTCACACGACCCTTTCCTCCCTGCCTGATAGGTACGTACTTATCAAGGACACTCAATAGTTGCTCCTTGAACAAGTTCCACATATCAATTACGCTCTTGCCTTGGAATCTACTTTTCCAATCCACACATCCTAAGTCATGCCTCAACGCATCATAATTTCCCTGCCCCCAGCTATAACTCTTGCCCTGTAGTACACACTTATCCCTCTCCATCACTAGAGTAAAAATCACCGAATTGTGGTCACTGTCCCCAAAGTGCTCACCTACCTCTAGTTCTAATACCTGGCCTGGTTCGTTACCCAGAACCAAATCCAGTATGACCTCACCTCTTGTTGGCTTATCTACATATTGTGTCAGGAAACTCTCCTGCACACATTGCACAAACAAATTTCTCTCGCCACAGTATGTTTCTATGTTTGTTTCAGGTTTCTGCCATCTGTAATATATTTACTTGTATTTGATGGAGAATTGCTGCAAATATGACGGGTTGATTGGTGCTCTGGCTCCCCAAGTACTTGGGATTCTTGCCCAGCCACTTATATGAGTGCATGTCTCTGATTACCTGCTTTGTCGCTCTCAATCCCTGAGTCCATCTGTCACTGCATGCAGCCTTTCATCAAGCCACACCAGGATTCCCCACACCCCATCACCTGGCACTGGATGCTCCCTACGCAAGGAATGCACAAAGACACTGGGGAGTTTCTGACCCGCTAGGGATGCAGGGCGAAGACTCTACCATTAAAAGGAACAGAATAGCTAAAATCCAATTGAACAGCAAGCAGAGTAAACAGGCTGAATGGCAGCCATCTTTTCTGACATTTTCTGGTCTTTTGGACTAATTCTGTTTATCCTCGTCTATCTAGAAATAAAGGCTCCATATGTATACCTTGTCACAGGTTTGGTGAAGGTGATAGATATCAGATCCTATGGCCATTGCGACTGATTTATTGGGCTCCACTTTTCTCGTTAATGAGATCACACTAAGTTTTTATTGTCAAATCCAACCATTTCAAAGTAACGATCTTGCCGGAGTTGTGCAGAAAGCATATTTGAATGTTGGGGAGACTAGGTTATGCCACGTGCCAGTGAGGTTAGGAATAGGAAGGCAGTACAGTTAAAAACATGGCCAAAGAGCTGGTAGGGTAGGCAGCACTTGCAATATGTGGATCATTTGGATTCCCGGGTTGGTAGGATATACACAAGAAGGACGGGATACATCTGAACTGGCAGCAATCTCCGATATGTGGGTCATTGGGAATCCTGGGTCAGTATGAAATACACAAGAAGGACGGGATGGACGTGAACTGGCAGCAATCTCCTGGCAGGCAGGTTTGCTATTGTCACTCAGGAGGTTTTAAACTAGTGTGGCGGTGGAGGAGGGAGGGTGGAGCCAGAGCAGTACGTCCACAAGCACAGTGACTGAAGAGTAGTTGGAGACTAATCCCAGTACAGCTAAGAACAACAACAAACTGGCAGTGTGGAGTGAACACAATGGGACTGGCAGTCTGAAGTGTGCTGATTTTAATGTGAGCAGTGTGACAGGCAAGACAGATGAGTTTGGAGATTGGCGTTTGAATGAGTAAATATAACTATGATATAAATATCACAGAGAATTGGTTGAGAGAGGGATCAGAAAACAGTTAATCCAATAGGTGCAGAGAGAGTTGAAGAATGTGCATTGAGAGGCTGGAAACTGTTGTTTGAAGCATAATAATTATCCAGCATTTTATTGGAATTGGACAGTGTGTGATGAAATGGACAGATAGAAAGGACAAGGGAGGAAACAGAAATTGTCTGTTTGCAATATATTCTGCTTTACTGACAGTCTTTTCTAATCTCCTATTACCAGAGAATAGACGAGGAGAATTTACATCAGGGAAACTCAAACCAAATATCAGGTCAGGATCTGATGGATTTGGGCTGAAGTGCATTTATTTCAATGGAAGAATTATTATGGTTAAAACCAATAAACTGACAGCCTGAATCCGTGCATGGGACTATGATGTTGCAGCTTTACAGAGACTTGCTTGAGAGAGGGAAAGGATTGGCCGTTCAACAATCCAGGGTTTCATTGCTTTATGCGAGATGGAGAGGAAGGTAAAAGAGGTGGACGAGGTGTTTTACTAATAAGGGAGAATGCTCCATCTTTACTTGAAGAGGACATACAGGAGGGATCATCCACTGCAGCAATATGGGTAAAGCTAAAAAATAAGATGGCTGCAAGCACTACGTTACTATAATCCCCCCAATAGCCACGGAGGGATTGAGGAACAAATATGTACGTCGATTAAGGAAAGGTGTATTAAAAACAGAGTGGTCATAGTGAGTGACTTTAATATCCCCAGTAATGACTGGGAGTCCCTTGGAGCAAGAGGTTTCGACGGGGCAGAATTTATTAACTGCAACAGTATTTGGATATCCAACAAGAGGAAGAGTCATACTGGATCTCGTATTGGCTAATGAGCCTGGCCAGGTGACTGACCTTGCAGTGGGACATAATTTTAGAAACAGTGGTCACAGCTCCTTCAGATTTAAGATAGCTACGAACATGGATAAGTCAGGACCTTGTGTGAAGCTACTAAATTGGCGGAAGGCAAATTACGTCAGTATCAGGCAGAGCTAGGCCATGTCAATTGGGAGGAGATGCTGTCAGGCAAATCCACATTTTGTATGTGGGAACTGCTTCTTAAATCCTGACAGCAAAATCATCTGGTGAACGTCCTCCCGCCTGCTCGATTTTCAGTCTGTTTTGTTTGAACAGATATTTCAAGGCTGCTGCATATCAGGCAACAGGAAGACATAAAGGATGATTCTGCACTGTGTCCTTCGCAGAACCAGCCTGTCTCTCCAGGCACCTGATGTCTTTATTGTGCTGAAGTCTTCATTGTGGTTCAGAGAGCTTCAGAATTAATAGAGCACTGAACGAGGCCGTTTAGTCAATTGTTCAACGATGAGCTCTCCAGCATCACAATTTGAAAACAGAGAGAACTGTGTGTGTGTGTGTGTGTGTGTGTGTGTGTGTGTGTGTGTATGTGTGAGAGAGAGAAAAATTAACAAAGAAAACGGAAGTGAAGAGAGATAAAAGGAATGGAGAGAAAACGGAGCGACAGATTGAGTGAGAGCAAGGGGTGTCAGACGAGTGTGAAGTTGGATCAGAAAACAGCACGAGGAGAAATACACAGAAATGTTACTTAGAAATTCCCACAGACTGCAAGCCCTTTGTCTGGTACCGTACCCTGTGAGCACTATGCTGACATCCCAGATCATTTATCGCCAATAATTTCACAGAGCCGTTGCTGACTGCTGAACAAGGTCCAAAATAACAATAGATTGGTTCCAGGGAGAAGGTGAATTAATTTAAATATTCTAGGCTAACAGGAACTTGTCGTCCCTCTAGGCAATGTGTGAGTGACAGGACGAGAGAATCTCAGTAAGGGGGATCACTGACTGGGGGGAAATCAGCATCTCAGCTGTGGGTCAAATAATGACGAATAAAGCTTGAACACCTCGTCCGTGGTTTTGTAATTCACATTTCAATTCATATAGCTCCACATCGTAAGTGAATTTTCACAGACTTGCCTCTTTGTAGTTTTCATGTTTTGGTATGTGCAGAAACGCTTGTGTCTCGTCCAAGTATTTTGTGTTGAATAAACACATTTTATTGTTGTGGTTCTGTTCGCCGAGCTGGGAATTTGTGTTTCAGACGTTTAGTCCCCTGTCTAGGTGACATCCTCAGTGCTTGGCAGCCTCCTGTGAAGCGCTTCTGTGATCTTTTCTCCGGCATTTATAGTGGTTTGAATCTGCCGCTTCCGGTTGTCAGTTCCAGCTGTCGGTTGCAGTGGTCGGCATATTAGGTCCAGGTCCTTTTGAACAGTGTCTTAATGCAACTTCTTTTGTGTGTGTTGGGGTGGTTGCTTTCGTCGTTCAGTACTTGGTCTGTGTGTGTGTCTTTCCTGTAAACCTTTGTGGTGAATTCTCCGTTCGGTCTTCTCTGTACCATCATGTCTAGGAATGGAAGTTGTTTGTCCTTTTCTTCCTCTCTAGTGAATAGGATTCCTGTGAGTGTGGCGTTGATGATTCGGTGTGTGTACTCCATTTCTGTGTTTTTAATGACTACAAAGGTGTCAACCATATATCTGACCCAGAGTTTAGGGTGAATTTGCGATAAGACTGTTTGTTCTAATCTTTGCATTACCGCTTCTGCTATGAGTCCAGAGATGGGTGAGCCCATGGGGGTGCTGTTGATTTGTTCATATATTTGGTTGTTGACTGTGAAGTGTGTTGTGAGGCACAGCTCCAGTAGTTTGAATATGCAGTGTTGTTGATTGGTTCCCCGTCTTGTTGTCTGTTCTGCATGTCCGGCAGGTTGGCTATTGTTTCTCTGGCTAGGGTTTTGTCAATAGAGTTGAACAGTGCCGTTACATCGAATGAGACCATGGTTTCTTCCTTGTCCATGTGTATATTTCTGATGATGTCCAAGAAATCCTGTGTTAACTTTATAGAGTGTCTGGATCCACGGATCAGGTGTTTCAGTTTCTGCTGTAGTTCTTTAGCCAGTTTGTGTGATAGAGATGTCCCTGGTAGAGATACTATGGGTCTATGACCTCTTACATATCCTTGAAATACACTCGACCCCTTCTGTAATGAAAAGTGTAAATGTTTTGGAGGTGGTTCAAAGGAGGTTTACTAGACTGATAGCTGAAATGACTGTGATGTCTCATGGTAAATGTGTGGAAAGACTTTTCTTACAAACAGCCAGACAACACACACCGGCTCATCAACACCACACTCACAGGAATCTGATTCACTAGAGAGGAAGAAAAAGACAACTAACTCCCATTCCTAGACGCGATGGTACAAAGAACACCGAACGGAGAATTCACCACAAAGGTATACAGGAAAGCCACATACACAGACCAAGTCCTGAACTACGAAAGCAACCACGCCAACACACACAAAAGAAGTTGCATCAAGACACTGTTCAAAAGAGCCACAACACACTGCAGTACACCAGAACTGCAAAAAAGAGGAAGAAGAACACCGACACAATGTATCGCCAAAAACGGATACCCTCGCAATTTCATCAACAGATGCCGAAGGGAAAGACAACGGAACGAGGACATGCCGCAACCCAAAGGACGAGCCACACTACCATACATCAAGAACATTTCCGAACTGACAGTCAGACTACTGCAACCACTAGGACTCATAACAGCACATAAACCAACAGCCACTCTCAGACAACAACTCACCAGAACGAAGGACCCGATACCCAACATGAGCAAAACTAATGTTGTGTACAAAATCCCATGGAAGGACTGCAGAAAACACTACATCGGACAAACAGGAAGAGAGCTAATTATCCGCATCCATGAACACTAACTACCCACGAAACGACATGATCAGCTATCCTCAGTAGCCACACACGCAGATGACAAGCAACATGAGTTTGACTGGGACAACACTACTATTATAGGCCAAGTCAAATAGAGAACAGCCAGAGAATTCCGAGAGGCATGGCACTCATCCACAAATTCAATTAATAAGCACATCGACCTGGACCCAATATTCCAACCACTGCAACTGACAGCTGGAACTGACAACCGGAAGCAGCAGATTCAAACCACTACAACTGCCGGAGAAAAGATCACAGAAGCGCTTCACAGGAGGCTCCCAAGCACTGAGGATGTCACCGAGACAGGAGATGAAACATCTGTATCACAAATTCCCAGCTCGGCGAGCAGAACCACAACAACGAGCAACCGAGCTACAAATCTTCTCACAAACTTTAAACACATTTTATTACGAAGGAAGTAATAATCTGTTCCGATGGGACAGTCTTCATCTGAACCGTGCTTGGACCAGATTCCGAGTGAATCCTAACCAATGATGTGGACAGAGCTTTAAAATGATTAGGTGTGTGTGTGTGTGTGTGTGTGTGGGGTGGGGGTTCTGTTATAGGGTTTAATTCGAAAAGAGGAGATAAGAGTGCAGAGCTCAGGAGAGGTTATTCAAATCTCCACCACAGACGCAAATAGGACAGAGTGTATGGAAAGTGTAAGTAATTAAACTTCAATCACGCTGCCGTGGGTGGCACGGTGGCACAGTGGTTAGCACTGCTGCCTCACAGCGCCAGTGAACCCGGGTTCAATTCCCGCCTCAGGCGACTGACTGTGTGGAGTTTGCACATTCTCCCCGTGTCTGCGGGTGCTCCGGTTTCCTCCCACAGTCACAATGATGTGCAGGTCAGGTAAACTGGCCATGCTAAATTTCCCGTAGTGTTAGGTAAGGAGTAAGGTAGGAGTATGGGTGGGTTGCGCTTCAGCGGGGCGGTGTGGACTTGTTGGGCCGAAGGGCCTGTTTCCACACTGTAAGTAATCTAATCTAAAATGGCAATTAGAGATTGAAGGGTTATATCTGAATGCCTGCAATATAATGAATAGGGTAAATGAGCTTGTGGCATAGATTTAAATTGATAGGTATGACGTGATGTGCATCATAACGGAGTGGCTGCAAGGGGATTAGGATATTCAAGGACATATATCCTATCGAAAAGATAGAGAGAGTGGGTTTACATTATTAGTAAGAAATTGAATTAAATTAACAATAAGAAAGGAAGTAAGGTCAGATGGTGTAGAATTGAGGACCCACAAAGGTAAGACAACCACAGTTGGAGACTTGCACAGGCCTCCAAAGAGTAGTCAGGAGCTGGGGGACAAGATGCACCAGGAGATAGAAAAGATCTGTAGGAAAGGCAAAGTTACAGTGATCCTGGGGGATTTCAATATGTAAGTGCAATGGAAAACCAGGTTGGTAGTGAATCGCAAGAAAAGGAATTTGAAGAAAGTCTACGGGATGGCTTTTTGGAGCATCATGTGGTGGAGCCCACTCGGGATCAGATGACGCTGGACTTAATGACGCAGGCTTGACAAGGGAGCTTAAGGTGAAGGATAACTTCAGAAGCAGTGATCAGAACGTGGTTGAATTTATTTTGCAATTTGAGAGAGAAGATAGAATCAGAGTTAACAGTATTTCAGCTGAATAAAGGCAACAGGAGAGGCATAAGGGAGAAGCTGGGTAGAATTGACCGGGACAGGAGTCTAGCAGGAAAGACAGGGGAGTGGCAATGGCTGGAGATTCCTCGATAATTTAAAAGACACTGCAGAGATTCATGCTGAGTAATAGAGGCATGGTACAGGGAGGATGAGGCAACCAGGGCTGACAAGGAAGTCAGGGATTCTATTTAAGCAAAAGAGCAAGCAAAGTGAAGGGCAGTGGGAAAATGGAGAATTGGAGCCAACAGAAGGCAATAAAAAATAAATAAGGAGGGAGAAGATTAAGTATGGGGGTAACCAAACCAGTAATATCAAGGAAACTGTAAGAGATTCTTTAGACAGATAAAGTGCAAAAGAGAGGTAAATGTAAATTGGGCCACTGGGAAATGATGCTGGAAAGACAGTAGTGGGAAGCAAAGAAATGGCTGAGGAATTTTGCATTAGTCTTCACGGTGGAATACACGAGTAATTTCCCAAGAATTGAAGAGAGTGTGAGGGCAGTCCTAAATACAGTGGCTATCACCAAGAAGAACGTGTCAGAAAACGGAATGGCCTGAATGTGGATAACTCACCTGGTCCAGATGGACTACACCCTAGATTTGTAAGGTAGATCGCTGAAGAGTTAGTGCAAGTGTAAGTGGTAATCTTTCAGGAATGACTAAAATCAGGAAAGGGCCAAGTGGCTGTATAGTTGCTAACACGTCACCCTGTTTAATAAGGGAGTTAGGCAGAAGATGGAAAACTGCAGACTGATTAGCCTAACCTTGGTTGTGGGTGACATCATGGAATTCATCGTGAAGAATGGGATTTCTGAATACTTGAAGGCCTTTGGTAAAATAGGACAGTCAGCATGGTTTCATCAAGGGGAGGTCATGCCTGACAAACCGGCTAGAATACTTTGAGGGAGTAATGTGCAGTTTAGATCAAGGGGAACCGATAGATGTTATCCATCTGCACCTCAAGAATCCTTTGACAATGTGCCATGCATGAGGCTATTGAGAAACATATGGGCCCATGGTATTAGAGGCAAGGTGGAATTTGAAGTTTGGCTCTCTGACAGAAAGCAGAGAGTGTGGATTAAAGTGTCCTTCTCAGGATGGCAGCCAGTGTCAAGTGGTGTTCCACAAGACTGAGTTTTGGGACCACAACTTTTCACTTTGTACATTCATTATCGATATGAAGGAACTGAGGGCATTCTGGCTAAGCTTTCAAACAGTGCAAAGATAGATAGAGGGACAGGTAGCATTGAAGAGATGGTTTGGCTGCAGGAGGGTGCTCTAGCTCATCTCCTCAACTGACCAAAACTGTGCCCTTGAACTTCACCCTTCCAACTACAACAAGTTAGAACCTCTCTGGTGCTTGCCTTCCATCCCACCAACCTCAGGATACAATGCATCATCCTCCGCCATTTCTGCAACCAACGGTCAGACCCCACCACCAGAGGTATACTTCCCTCCCTACCCCTATCATCATACTACTGTGACCATTCCCTCACAGCTCCCTCGTCAGGTCAACGCAATCCCAACAAGCCACCTTCCACTCCCAGCACTTTCCCTTGCCACTACAACAGATATGAAACCTGTGTCAACACCTCCCTCCTCACCTCCACTCAAGGCCCCAAAGGATCCTTCCACATCAGGCAGATAACATCCTGTGCATCCAAACACCTCTTCTGGTCTGTCCATTGCTCCTGGTCTCCACTACATTGGCGAGACAGGACGTCAACTTGCAGAATGGTTCAGGGAACACTCTCGGACACACACACCCAAAAACCCCACTGCCTGTGACTGAATACTTCAACTCCCCCACCGACTCCGCCAAGGCTTTGCAGTTTTGTGGCCTCATCCACTGTCACATTCTAGCCACCTGACGTCTGAAGGAAGAACGCATCATCTTCTGTCTTTGTACCCTTCACACACACGGTATCAAGGCCAATTTTACCAGTTTTCTCATCTCCCCTCCCTCCACCTTATCCCAGATCAAACTCTCCAACTCAGAACCGCCGTCTTGAACTGTCCTACCTGTGCATCTTCCTTCCCATCTATCCACTCCACATTCAACTCTGACCTATCACTATCACCACCCACCTTCATCTAGCTGTCACCTTCCAACTACCTTCCTCCCAGCACCAGCCCCTCTCATTTATCTCTCTGGCCCCTTCCGCCCACCCCACATACCTGATGAAGGCTTTATGCCTGAAACGTAGAATCTCCTGCTCCTCGGATACTGCTTGACAGACTGTACCTTGATATGACCACACTTTTTGACTCTGATCTCCAGCATCTGCGGTCCTCACTTTCACCTGCTGAAGGATTTTTACAGGTTTGGAGAGTGAGCAAAGTAGTGGCAGATGTAGTACAATGTGGAAAAGTGTGGAAAAGCATTTTACCAAGATGAATAGAGGCATAGACTATTTTATAAAAAGCAAGCAAATTCAGAAATCTGAAGTGCAAAAAGACGAGGGAGTTCTATTCCAGGAGTCTTGAAAGGTAAACGTGCAGTTGTCAGTAGTTAGGAAGGCAAATACAATGATGGCATTTATTTCAAGAAGGCTTAAATATAAAAGCAGGGATGTACTTCTAAGGCTCTACAAGGCTTTGGTCAGGCCAAATTTGGATTATTGTGCGCAGTTTTGGGTCCCATATCTCAGGAAGGATGTACTGGTCTTGGAGCGATTTCAGACGAGATTCACGAGAATGGTGCCAGGAATGAAAAGCTTGACATATGAAGAATATTTGAGGGCTCTGGGTCTGCATTTGATAGAGTTCAGAAAGATGCTAGGAGGTCTAATTGAAACTTACAGAATGCTACATCTCCTGGGACAGAGTGGATTTTGGGAAGATATATCCAATGGTAGGAGAGACTAGTACCAGAAGGGACAGAGTAAAGAGAAGACCTTTCCAAACAGAGATAAAGAGAAACATCTCCAGCCAGAGAGCGGTGAATCTATGGAATTCACTGCCACAGAGGCCACAGAGTGTTGTCGAGTCCAGGTCATTGAGTACGTTTAAGAGTGAGACAGATGGGGTAAAGTGGATCAAGGGTTACAGGTAGAAAGCGGGAGAATGGGGTTGAGAAGCTTAACAGCAAACATTGAATGGCGTAAAAGGCTCAATGGGCCTAATGGGCAAATTTCTGCTCCAATGCCTTCTGGTTGTATGATTAATATGGGCTCTCCTCATTCCTCATTGGAGTTGTATCCTGGAATTTGATCTTCAAATGATTTACACAGAGTAACGTTTCACGACTGATGACTGGGAAAGCCCATCTGCTTGCCCCAAGTCCTTAAGCGAAGACAATGTGTCATTCTTCCCTGGTCAGGTTTCAGTGTGACTTCTGTGATGAACATGTGGGTGTTCTGCACCTTTAACAGAATTAAGAGCCAGCAATAACTACCTGACAGCACCAAGTCTTCCGAAAAATAAATTTAATGTAACATTTGGTTGAACGTCTCGATTAGCTTATTTTCTCAAGACATAAACAAATTCAGCCAAACAGTTTAAATTATAACCCAAAATGCCCACCTCCAATCAAGTGTGAATTTAGTACATTGATAATGTTAAAAGCCAATGACACAGTCCAATGGTTTGGGGGTACAAGACCGCGGGAAATTGACAGTTGAGAGGAGAACTGGCAAAGACTGCCTGAAAATTAGCTCTCCTCTCGGTAACTTTATTAATTAGAAACTGGTAAAAGCAGAATCTCAAAGAAGAAAAGAAGACAGGAATATGGAGAAGAACCGAAAGCTTCTTGGTTTTGAGATAAGAAGTTTTGTTTTGTAAATCTTAATTAGGAGTCTATTCGGACTAGTATAATGGAGGTGGGGGTGGGCGGGGGTGGGGATAAAATATAGCTTAGAGGAATAAGCTGTAAATATTCGTTCGTCTATTATTCCCTATTATACTTTAGGAAATAAAGTTGTTAATTTTTACTTCGAATAGTTTTGGAGTCTAGAATTATCATGGATTACTGCAGCGGATAAATCTTTTCCCTGTTGCTGTTTTTACATTAAGCAGGAGAATGTATCCTGTGTTGTAACACTACAATCCCACAGGATTGTGCTTTTCTCTTTACTGTCATGTGGAACAGCTGAACCAAACACTCAGTTCAAGATCGGCATAACATGCTGCCCTGACCAGGGCTGCATACATCCTGTGAGAGAAGAACAGAAGTAAAGATAGCTCCCTTCCTCTGCCTGTTTCCCGTATTCCTATAGCTCATTTCTATTCAGGTAGGTGATCATCCCCTATTTTAGTTATATTCAATTTCATTGAAATTCTCCTCGAGAGTGATGCACATCTCCATACGCATGTCTGGTGTTGGCTTTATTGATGCTGACGTACAGATGTAAGGAACTTATACATTCCATGTCAGTCATAGTGCATAGAAAATGAATGGCTTTTTGTGGCACAGAATGAAATGGCGATGTCTAAGTGAGAGAAAAGGATTATTGCAATCATCCCTGAGAGTGTTGTTGAGGCAGTATTTGGGGTACTCTGGATAGACTTTCTCTCAAGTTTCAACAGACTAATCCCTGGGATGATGGCACCATGAGAAGCGAGTGAAGCTGTGTGAGAGAATAAGAGATGATTGTATTGAACCTGAAGGGGGATGGACAGTCACTCATGATGTTATAAACGGCACTGATACGATGATAAATTCCATGGCTTCTATTAACTCGGGTTAAATGATTGTCAATAGGTTAAGAGCCTCAGAGGACGTTCCCCTCAGCCCACCCCCACTCCATATGTTGATTGAGAGAGACAGAGGGTCAGTCTTTGATTAAATTCTCCCCACATTAATACAGTGCATTTAGTGTGTGATCCTGCATTAAACGTCATGATATCCACAATCCCGACAACAGCCACAATACCTTCATTATAAAACAGTTAACTATTCCCCCAGCTTCTGACAGCCATGGAGAACTTGGGTCTGTGTCTCAGAGATGGAAGATGCCTCTCTGAGACTTGAGACAAAGCATCTAGCTACCTTCTTCACTGCCAGCAAACCACGTCAAAGTGTCATGTGTCCCACAGGTAATGGAGCCATGAAGAACATCGTGGATCCGTCTCTGAGTGCATTATCTGCTCCATTGATTTTTCAGGTTGGAGCATCAATGACATCCTCCTGTTCCTGTATAAGTGTCTCGAGGTGCTGAATGGCCTCCTCAGGTCCCATGGAACAGGTTCATGGGTCTGACGTGGCTCTGCCTGTTCCTGTTTAACAACTTGATGTGGTAATCAGACCCCTTCTCTTCCTGTGGAAGAGGCAGGAGGATTGAATCGGCTATTCCTCTCTTTGTTCAGTAGATTCGATGGGCTGAATGGCTTCTACATATCCGTTTCTAATGTGCCTGAGATGCTGAATGAGCTGTTCATTTAACTGTGGAAATGTAGAGTGTCTGGCCTTGCTGTTACATGAATGTTACCGACACTTTAACAGCACAAGCCTGAATGCTGTCTGGGACATACTGCACATGGACACAGACTAGTCCAGGAGCTGAGGTGCGACACATTGTTCTGATCATTGGGTGATCTTCAGTGATCTTCAGCGACCATCCCCGTTTCTGATCTTATGATGAGGAAAGACAGTGATGAACCAGCTGAAAATGTTGTTTTGAGGCAGCTACCCTGAGGATCTCCTGCAGAGATGTCGCCGGACTGAGAAGATTGTCGGTCACCGACCACAAACATCTTCCTTTGTGCTATAAAAGACCCCAAGCAGTGGGGTGGGTACACCTGATTCCTATTAAGCTCAAATAAGATGGTCCTGATGCTATCCTCAGTCAAATGCTACCTTGTTATCAAGGCCATTCACTCTTTCCTGAGCCCCTGTGTTCACCTCTTGTTCATATCAATAGATGATGGTGTCTGTGTTGGGAGTGTTTTCCTCTCATAGAGGGTAATCAATGCCAGGAAGTATCTGGGCTAGATAGTGAGGGGAGTTACATCACTGAAAGTATTCAAAGTGGTGGTACATGAATTTTTGACCTGTCAGAGAGCCAAAGGGTGTGAAGAATTGGACATTAAAGACTAGCTATTGCTAACAGTAGGTCAGCCATGATCGTATACAATGGGTTGATCGTCCGAGTCACCGAATCTTGCCTCTTATGTTCTCATATTCTGTAATTACAAAATTAATAATCGTAATTTTCCTGAACGTTCTGTTATTTACTGTTGCAGTAACAGAGAATAAAGTATTTTGTGAGTCATCTCAGGGTGAGGTATAGGGGCTGTATTCACAGTGAATCTGGGTTTCCAACATGACCAACAAATGAAGCACAAGTTGCAGAGAGGAGACACTCTGTAAAGAGACCAGAGGTGTATATTGAAACCAGCCTGGTTTTCCAAATAACATTTTCCAACCCACACCAAACTGTGTGACAGTCTTGAGGGATTGAATGATATCCTGTGTTCCGGTGGACCAGGTATTTGGCCTCCATCTGCTAATATCAGGAGCTGTGAGGAGCTGAATAGAGCATAGGGACATAGGACTGAGCAGCAGGAGTGGGTTATTTGACACTTTGACACCGCCCCACCACTCACAAATTCTATGGGTGATGTGAATGTGGTCTCAGCAGCATTTTTCTGTCTATATACCATTTTCCGACATTCACTTGTCTGTCAAATGTCACCAAATATAACTTTGAATAAATGCAAGCATCCAGGCACCACAAACTTCTGGGGAAGGGATTTTCCACTTGAACAGCCCTTTGAAAATTTCTCATTTGTGTTTCAACCAATGTTGGAAGGTCACTCCGTCCTTTTCCAGTCCCACTCCTCCACTGGTTACACCAATCTTAAATGAAACCCGTTTTGTGATGTGACCAATGAAGTGGGTCTCAGAGTAGGTCATTTTCTAGAAAAGTGTGAGACATAGAAAGTTGAACTCATAACAAATGGTAAAATGATAGAATGCCCCAAACGTTATTCTGCCTTTGAAGTTATTCTGCTCACAAAAGCTACTGGGAGTGGGATTTCACTCTGGAACAGTTGAATTTGGCTGAATTCCCTTTGTTTCAGGCAGTGGATATATTCCAGTGAATTCTCACCAGAAATCCTTCACAAGTGGTAAAGATAACACAGGGATTTTATGGTCTCGCACTTTGCTATTGGATGGAACAATATAAGAGAGAGAGATCAATAGGCTGCTGCTTCTCAGGCAGGGGACATTTTTCTCCCTCTCTGTGTTGAAACATACGATAATGTCAACTGAACACCAAACTAGACCATGTGTGCTCTTCTGGAACATTCTCTGGAAAACCCGATTATAGATTAAATGCCAGTGCATTCGTTTCAATCGCAAAAAAGTCCCCACTTTAAAATTTGAAGACATGCTTACATGTGTCTGTGTAAATTTTAAATATTGGTAGGTGTCTTCATAGTATGTGTGTTAATATAAATGCATCTTTTTCTTAAAGTTTATTCTCTAGCTTTAGTCTCCCTGACAAGAGATAATGTGCATCCAGTTGATACACTCTTCAGAAAGTCATGGATGGTTCAATACTATTTCTCAGCTGAGATCGAATCTGATAGTCCCCGATAACAAAAGGCAGGCATTCCAGCAATGAGTAAAGGGAAACCTCTTTGAAAATCTTCGAAAATAATTAAATCCTTTCATTTTAGTTTCGGGGATCAAAACAGCACACAGTGCATCAAATGTGGTCACAGCAATGCCCTCGTACCAATTCAGTTAAACATTCCTGCGATTAAACCTGATACCTTTTGCCAAAAACAGCATCATTCCACTTACGTTCCAAATCACTTGCTGCATCTGCAGACTGACTTCATATGACTCATGTCCCAGGAACATGGAAACCGCCTGAATCAGAGTTCTATAATCTCTCTGCATTTACATTGTTTACCATTGTTTTATTCTTCATGCTAAAATAGACAACCTTATGTTATTCCTGCTGAATGTTTGCTCACTAATCTTCCCTGTCTGTTTCACATTGCAGACTCACTACCTTCATTTAATGACACATTAAATGACCATCTTGGTATACGAGCTAATTGAGCTCCAAGCAATGCCCTCCCCTTCTTTCAGATCTTTGATCCAAATTGTTGATCATTGATGACCCCACAGTGATCTCTGAGTCACTCCATCAGTTACAGCTTTGCAGCCTGAAAATAAACATTTGCCTCTACTCTCGATTTCATGTAAGCGACTGATCTTTACTGGACAGGAGAGTGAATGGTCCCTGCTCCTGGGTAGCCGTTCAGGCGTGTTGAATGGCCTCCTGCTGGGCTGTGTAATTTACTCAACGAGCTGAATGACTTCATTCTATATTGCTGTGCAATTCCTTAGAGTGACAGAATGGTCTCCTCCTGTCTCATTGTATCGATCCTGTCTGATTGACTGGGGTGGTCCCCTACCATGCAATAGCCTCGAGGGTGGATTGAGGGAACAACACACGGGGTAGGGGTAACAGTGGTCATTTGGCTGCACCATTCAGAATGCTCATGGCTGATCCGAGTGTCTCTGTCCATCCGTCTCCTGTCTGTTCCCAATAAGTATTGACTCTCCTGTCCAACAAAGATCAGTCGAGTGCAGACTTATACACCTAATGGCAACGTCCTCGGGAGTGTAGCTGAACAAAGAAACCTTGGAGTGTAGGTTCATAGCTCTTTGAAAGTGGAGTCGCAGGTAGATAGGATAGTGAAGGAGGTGTTAGGTATGCTTTCCTTTATTGGTCAGAGTATTGAATACAGGAGTTGGGAGGTCATGTTGCTGCTGCATAGGACATTGTTGAGGCCATTGTTGGAATATTGCGTGCAATTCTGGTCTCGCTCCTATCGAAAAGATGTTGTGAAGCTTGAACGAGCTCAGAAAAGATTTACAAAGATTTTAACAGGGTTAGAGGATTTGAGTTACAGGAAGAGGCTGAACAGGCTGGGGCTGTTTTAACAGGAGCATCGGAGGCTGAGGGGTGACTTTATAGAGGTTAACAAAATTATGAGGGGCATGGATAGTGTAAGTAGGCAAAGTCTTTTCCCTGGTGTCTGGGAGTCCAGAACGAGAGTGCATAGGTTTAGGATGAGAGGGGGAAGATACAAAAGAGACCTAAGGGACAACGTTTTTCACCCAGAGGGTGTACTTGTTTGGAAAGGGCTGCCAGATGAAGTGGTGGAGTCTGGTACAATTGCAACATTTGAGAGGCATTTGGGATGGGTATACGAATTGGAAGGGTTTGGAGGTATATGGGCCATTTGCTGGCAGGGGGGACTAGATTAGGTTGAGATATCTGGTCGGCATGGACGGGTTGGATTGAAAGGTCTGTTTCCATGCTGTACATCTCTATGACTCTATCAACGAGTCTTCACTGCTTCTTGAGTATAAGGACACCACAGGTAGCACAACACTAAAGTGAAAGGTACGTCCTTATTTCTTTATGAGAACTGTTATTTTAAAACTTTGTTAAGTGAACATCAAATCACCACCTCTTTGCAGATATAAGGACAGAAAAAAAGGAATAAACATAAACTATTCCGGACTCCAAACTTGTCCCACATTCCCAGTGAACCTTTCCAATCGAATATGTATCGAACCCATCCTCTGCTGCTGTCTCAGGAAGACAATACTTGTTACCAGAGCACCACATGAAAAAAGGAGCAGAATGAGGCCATTCGTCCCATCGAGTCTGATATGCCATTCAATAATTTCTTATATGTTCCTCAACCTAATTCTCCTGCTTTCCCCCAAGAATCCTTGATCCCGTTATAAAACAAAAAAACTTATAAATTTGTATCTGTGTCTACGTGTGCGTATGTTTGTCCATCAACTTGTCATCTGTGCATTTGTGCATCTACGTTTGTTTTTCTGTCCATCAGCCCTGTATGTTTCTATCTATGTTTGTGCTTATTTGTGTGTGACTCTATATGTCTGCGTGTGTTTCTACGTGTGTGTATGCCTATTCCCTTGTATGTATTGTGTTTGTTCATATATTGGGGTGATACCAATAATTCTGTGTATTTCTGTGTCTGCATCGCTGTGCAGTGAGCTAACTGTATTTGGCGGGGTGGGAGTTAAAGGACCGTCTTTCGAAATGCCAGTGTATTTATAGCGAGAATTGTCTTTCACTCAGAACTGCTCCTTAATCGATCAGTAAGACATGGATGTTTCAGAAATTTCACGCGTGGCATTCCAGTCCACTTCATCTTGTATTAGGTTCCTCCCCACATGGCGGGTGTGGGGGGGAGGGGGTATGAGGGAATGCATATTGGGCACTCCACCACCTGGCTTGGCAATTTCTGTCCTATTCCAGGCTGTTTCTCTTAGAATAGGAGAAATGGATGGAACGAGTGAGGGCAGGAGTGGAGGGTCTTGCTGTTAGTGCTGGTGGAGGTGGATCTGGGAGGAATTGTGAGGCGTCCGGAATAAGGCAGTTTTGAATCAATATAGTATTATTAATGTGTGGGCGTATTGCGTAGGTGACAGAGAAAGCGTGAGAAGGAAGTTGCTGAATTCAATAGTGAGAGCGGTAGTGCCTGAGCCTTATTTGGAGAGAGAGAATGAGGATTTTCTGGGGGTAGGTGCTATAACAGATATACAGACAGGGTGACGGAGCATAGAGAATTCGGTGACCATTATCCTGAGACAGCGGGGACGATATTGATGCTTGCCCTGTATTGATGGAGATATCTTCAGATCATCTCAGCGTCGAGATGAGCCTCCCCGAATGTCCTGTCCAGGTCTATCACTAATAATGACACAGACCTGTCCCTCAGATTCCACAAATAGCAATAGAACTTACAAATAGCAAGGCGCAACAAATATTGGTGCATTATGTATCGGTTGCAGAAAATCTGAGCATCATATGCTCTGGAAATTAGATATGCAAGTATCATGGATACTGCAGTTTTATTGGATGTTCTCAAGCTGCTTCTAAACTGTATTAACTAAGTGACTGCTTATGATGTGCAAAATAAATTCTGTACGTGTATGTGAGGTGGGTTGAAGAGTATGTTGTGAAGCAAATTATAGAGCAGTTTATTTTGGGTTTGGTGTTGTGTGATCAGAAGGAAGAATTAATAACCTTGCTCTGAATCAGCTTTGAAGGAATAGAGACGTTATTAAGGTACATTTTACACGGTGTCTGCATGAATATAGAATGCTTGAACGTTCTGGTTAAACATCATGGTAGCCTGGAGGCTAGAGGGTCAAGTTCGCTCTAGTAAATTGGGAAAGTACAATATAACATACAGTGGGAGGGAAGTAATGTTTGTTGGAGTCATAGAGTCAGACAACACGGAATCAGGCCCTTCGGCCCAAACACGTCCATTCCGACCATAATGTCCATCCACGTTAACCCCATTTCCCTGCCGTTGTCCTGTATCTTCCTAATCCTTTCCTGTCCATGTATTTGTACAAATGCCTTTTAAATGTTGCGAATGTTCCCTCGTCAACCTCTTCCTCTGGCACATCATTCCATATGCGTATCACCCCTGTTTGAAAAGCAGTTGGTCCTCAGGTTCCGTTTTATTGTTTCCCCTCTGACCTTAAACTGATGTCCTCTTGTCCGTGATTGCCTAACTATGGGAAAAAAACTGAGTGCATTCACTCTGTCCGTCCTTCCCATGATCTTATACACTTCTCTCAGATTCCCCCACAGCCTCATACATCTAAAATAAAAAGTACTAACTTGCCCAACCTCTCCCAATAACTCAGACGATTGAGTCCTTTGCAACATTCTTGTAAATTTCTTCTGCACTCTTTCCAGTTTAATACCATCCTTCCCATTAGAAGTGAACACAGCTGAACATAACGCTCCCAGTATGGCATCACCAGCATCCTGTATAACTCCAACGTAACTCCCTAATTTCGATACTCAGTGATATACACAGATGAAGGCCAGTGTGCCAAATTCTTTCTTCACTGCCCTGTCTACATCTGAATCAAATTTCAGAGAACCATGCACCTGAATTCCAAGGTCCCTCTGTTGCACTACACTCCTTAGGACCCAACCATTCCCCATTAAAATCCAACATTGATTTGACTTTTTAAAATACAAGAACTTACACTGATCTATATTAAAGTCCATTTACCATCTCTCAGCCACTTCTCCAGGTGATGAAGGTACTGCTGTATTTTCTGAAATTTCTGATAACCTTCCCCACTCTCCATGATGCTGCCTGTTTTACTGTTGTCTTCAAAATGACAAATCATGCCTGTTCATTCTCATCTAATCCATAGATATATGTAATATGTAGTGGACCCAGCACTAACCCATGAGGTCTTTCCAGGCCTCCAGGCTGACAAGCATCCTTCCACTATTACCCTCTGCTTCCCACTATCAAGACAATTTTGTTGCTAATTTGGCAGCTCCTCCTCAATTTCATGCGATCGAACTTTCCAGAGCAGCGTACCATGTGGAACCTTATTGAAGGCCTTACTGGAATCCATAAAGACTACATACACCATCCTGCCCTCCTCAACGTTGCTAGTCACTAAATCAAAGAATTCGAACAAATTTGTGAGCGATGATCTCGCATGCACGAAGCTGTGCTGAGTTTGATGATGGGCTTTTCCCCAAAACGTTGATTTTCCTGTTCCTCGGATTCTGCTTGACCTGCTGTGCTTTTCTAGCACCACTCTAATCTTGCTCCTAATCACACCCTGTCTTTCCAAATGCACGTATATCTTATCTCTCAGAACCTGTTCAAGTAAGTTACCTACAACAGATTTTACGTTTACTGGTCTATAGCTCCCACGTTTTTCTTTGGAGTCCTTCTTGACTAAGGACACAGCATTCGCTGTCCTCCAGTCCTTGGTAACTTCGCCCGTTGGCCAGCGATGATGCAAAAATATCAGCCAGGGCTCCGGCAATTACTTCTATGTCCTCCTGCAGTGTTCCTGAATATATCTGGTCAGGACCAGGAAATTTATAGAAATATTGCAAAGTCTTTTTATTTCAGGTACAAGCACCAAAGAAAGCGAAAGTGACACAATGATGTTTAACATAACAAATTCGAAAATGTAATAATGATAGCAAATGGCTTCAGAAGAATTTCAGTCATTGTGGAAACCTGAGAATTCTCTGAAATTCACGATCCAGAAACAAGGGCCATGAAACTGATAAGGAAATCAAAAATAGAACATGAATGCTAACAAGCAGGAACAAAACACTGCATTAATCTACAATGTGTATTTCAAAGGAAACAAAGTAAAAGCAAGGTCAAATATGGAAATTGGTAATTGGGAGAAGATACTTTATTGTGAAGAACAGAGAAATGGCCAAGAAAATAATCAATTGCTTTGTATCTGTCTTCAAGGAGGAAGATCCATAAAATCAGCCAGTAATACCAAGTGAACATGTAGCGCTTGTGCAACTGAAGATAAAAAGTCAATTTATATCAGTAACAAGGTAGTATTTGAAAGTGTAACTGGATTGAGCATTGCTCAACCTGACAAACCTGACGTACTTCATATTAAAATATCAGACATAAATCAGCAACAGAAGTAATAATTGCACTGTCGATGACTGTGTTTTATTTTCCTGTGTACCCTGCAGAGGCCGGAAGCCATTCCAGATAAATGGAGGTTAGAAAACGTGGTCCAAGCACTATAGATTAATGGAAGGGATCCAAACATCTATAATGGGAAGAAGGCATAGTTTGGAGAACTGCTGACCAATTAACTTGACATCTGCAGGGAAACTGTTGGAATCTATTGGGCAGCATGTGATATTGGATATTTAGAAATTAATAGGATCAATGGAGAGAATCCACATGTATTTCTGGCAGATGTCTACCTCGATGTGCCATTAGTTGTTAGACCCCATCTACCACCCCCTGAGAAAAGGAACATAAAATGACTTCGCCACAGGAAATGACATCAACAACCCAAAGAAACCCTTTAAAGCAAGCAGGAATGTGTAGCATCGCTTCGCCAGAGGTCCACTGAAGATGTTACCTCGTAAGGTAAGGAAACGTCGGGAAATGAACCTGCCAGCTCAGCGAGCAAACCTGCATCCATTGTGTACAGTATTGGTGACCCAATCTGAGAAAGAATATACTGACCACAATAAAACTGCAGTGGACGTTCTCCAGATTAATCCCACAGATGGTGAGAATGTCTGATGAGGAAACCCGGCCTATGTTCTCTAGTGTTTCAAAGAATGACAGGTGGGTCACAGTGAAATTTACAAAATTCACAAAACATATGACAAATTGGAAATTAACAGGACGCTTCCCTGGCTCCCCAATCCAAATTCAAGGCAGATGATAAGGGATTGGCCAATTAAGACCGTAATTTTGAGGAAATTCATCACTCGGTGAGAACTGCCTAAAACAGCGTAATAGAAACCTGCTGGAAGGGTAAGATTAAGGAAAATCTCCAGATATTCTACAAGTGTTTCAAGTGGAAATGTATAACAAGGGAACAGGTACGAGTCATTAATGACTTGCCAAGTTGCATCCAAATCAACTTAGTGTTAGGAGACAGAAGGTAGTGGTTGAAGGCTGTTATTGTGACTAGAAACCGATGTCCAATGGTGTATCACAGGGATCAGTGCTGTGATTCGGAGGTGCTGGTGTTGGACTGGGGTGAACAAACCTAAAAATCACATAACACCAAACAATAGTCCAGCAGGTTTATTCAGAGGCACGAGCTTTCAAAGCATACAACCACCTAATGAAGAAGCAGCGCTTCAATGTTAGTGCCTCCGAATAAACTGATTGGACTGTAACCTGGTGTTGTGTGATCGTTAACCTTATTATTTGTGGTATTCATAAATGATGCAGCTGTGACTATAGACGGGGGTGGTGGGAGTGTGACAACTAAGTTTGTGTTTGATACAAAGATTGGCCGGGTGGTTGGCAGTGAGGAGGAAGGTCTTATGTTACAGGAAGATAGAGATGGAATGGCAGATGGGCAGAACAATGGCAGATGTAATGTAACCTTGATAAATATGATGTGATACACTTTGGGTGAAGGAACTGGACAGGGAGTACTCAATAAATGGCAGCACACGAGGAAGCTCAGAGGGTGTTTCTCCACACTTCCCTGAATGTGACTAAATACGTTAATGCACAATTTTGAGAAAGCATAAGGGACCTTAAACATAATCTTTATTCATCAAGGCATAGATTATAAGAGCTATGCGGAACTTTGGTTTGGCCAAGATGGAATACTGTGTGTAGTTCTGGGAACCACATTACGAAAAAGATCTGATTGTAGTGGAGGGGGCTCAGAGGAGATTCACCAGGATGTTCCCTGGCATGGAACATATCAACTATGGAGAGAGGTGGATAAGCTCGGATTGTTTAGTTTGGAGCAGGAAAGTCTGAGGGGGCCGGAATTCAGATGGATAGGATTCCGAGGGACATGGACAGGGTGGATAGACAGCAGCTGTTCCTTTTAGTCAAAGGGCCAAGAACAATGCAGCACATTTTAAAGTGTCGGGTTTGATATTTGGAGGGAATTGAGGTTTGTTTTTCACCCGGGGGTGTTGCGGTCAAGAATGCCCTTCCTGAGAGAGGAGTTGTCATGGTAACTTCACAACCATTAGAAAATATACGGCTGTGCACTTGAAATGCCATAAGATTCACGGCTATGGGTCTTGTGTCGGAAAGTGGGGCTAATGTAGACGATGCTGTATTGTTGATGGTACAAAGTCTGTGCGTCTGTATTTGTATGGCTTTGGAAGGTCAATCATTGAGTAGCTTAAGAAAAGAATTGATGGGTTTCTGAAAAGTATATGAACAAAGGTTTTAAGATTGAACTTGCAATATCTTCTATAAATATGTCAATGGCAAAATTAAGTGGAAAAAGGTGCAGCTTTCTGACAGTCTGATGCCAGAGAATTGAGGACAGGGAAAAGGCAGAACTATGGAGCACATACTTTATGTCTTCACAGAAGAAAACAAAACAAAAAAGAAAACTTCCCAACATTACGAGTGAACATTAGTCTGTTGAGAAAAAGGGAATAGAATGAAATGAGCAACCAAACAGTTTTAGAGGAAGTAAATAAGATTAGATTACTTACAGTGGGGAAACAGGCCCTTCAGCCCAACAAGTCCACACCGACCCGTACCACCCAGACCCATTCCCCTGCATGTACCCCTTCACCGAATACTACGGGCAATTTAGCATGGCCAACTCACCTAAGCTTCACATTTTGGGACTGTGGGAGGAAACCGGAGCACCCAGAGGAAACCCACGCAGACACGGGCAGAATGTGCAAACTGCACACAGTCAGTCACCTGAGGCGGGAATTGAATTCGGGTTTCTGGCACTATGAGGCAGCAATGCTAACCACTGTGCCAGCGTGCTGCCCACGAGTATTGGAACTGAAAGTAATGAGCACAGACAAAGTTAACAGAGATCGATCAAATGGGAATCATGTTTGAGAAAGTGACGTTTAGCATAATTATGGAGAAGCGATCAATGCAATATGATTGTATTTTCAGAAAGATTTTTGATACAGCCCCAAGCCTATTATGCAAATTCAAATCCTCTGGAACTGGGACTAATATGGTTTTACAATGGGACAGCCGGCCGGAAGCAGTGAGTAGGAATAGAACAATATAGTTTTTTTAAAGGATGGCTTGGAGGGTATATCAAG
Organism: Chiloscyllium punctatum; assembly: GCF_047496795.1. Classification (NCBI taxonomy): domain Eukaryota; kingdom Metazoa; phylum Chordata; class Chondrichthyes; order Orectolobiformes; family Hemiscylliidae; genus Chiloscyllium; species Chiloscyllium punctatum. The sequence continues at coordinate 63,598,657 of NC_092759.1, forward strand.
GATCAGGGTTTGGGCTCCAGTTGTTCCCAATACACATCATATTTTATTGAGTGGATCAAATTCAATATTTCCAAGTTTGCTGATGGCATTAAACAATATCGGATTGTGAGTGCGTGAGCAGGGTGTCAAAAAACTGCAAGGTGATTGCGACAAGTGGAGTGTCTGGGTAAAAACATGGCAGATGGAGAGCAATGGGTGGGTGGGGGGTATGGTCTATGGGGGATATGTGATATTGTGACCTTTGATGGTAAAAACAGGACGGGACCTATCATTTGAAAAGGGATTGTTTGAAAAATGTTGATCTCTAAAGGAACTTAAGTTGCATTTTTGTATCCTTCTGTGCATCCCTCCGAGGTCAGTGTAGGGCAGTGAGATCTGAATCCAGAAGTCAGTACTGGGAATGGCAATGGGACGCAGACCAGTGTACACAGACCTAACAAGTGGGGAGCTGTAATATTGAAAAGGATCTGGATCTCTCTGTGCACCGGTCACTGAAAGCAATTTTGCAGGAGCAGAAAACAGATAGGCAGATAAATCGTGTATTCACCTTCATTTCAGGGGCATTTGAATCCAGGAGTAAGGGTGCTTTACTGCAGGTGAGCAGGGTCTTGGTGAGACCTCATCTGGAACATTGTTCAGTATTGTGTGCAGTTTTGGTCTCCTTACCTAATAAAGCAGAAACCTGACATTGAGGGAGGGCAGTAAATGATAACCAGACTCATCTCTGTGATGACAGGCTTGTTGTGGTAGCAGAATTTGGAGCGTCTATGTCTGTATTCCATGGTCTTTAGGAAAATGAGTGGAGATCTCAGTGAAATATATAAAACTCTGTTAAGACGAGACAGATTGGAAACAGGGGTGCCAATTGCCCTGGCTGGGACATCAAAACAAGGGGCCACAGTATTAGGTACAGACAGACCACTCTGCATTGAGATGAAAATAAACGTCTGCACTCAGAGAGTGGCGAACCAGGGGTAGTAACTCCCAGATCAGGCTGTGGAACCCAAGGCACTGAATATAAATATGGATTTCTGGAAACTAAAGGGATAGGGAGACAGCAGGGATGGTATGAAGATAGAGGATAAGATACCATTACATTTTGTTCTCCAATAACGTGGTAGTTGCGTTCCTGTGCATCACTGTGTTGCAGAAAATCATGCAATGTTAATGATGTGGTCTATGGGGAAAGAAGGATAATGGGCGAACTGCAAAATATCAGTAAAAAACAAAAACTGAAGTTAGTCTGATACACACTAGCACAGTCTAATTAAACCTTTAAAACATATATTGTAATGAAATAGTGCTAATAATGACAATGCAGTCACTGGCTACATCCCTGTACCTTTCACCAAGCTCTTCACCAGAAAGCGCGCAGGACTGACTGACCACGTGATGCCAACATGGAATTCCAGTTCTCCTGAAGATTCTCCCCTGGTTTGAAATAAAGCTCCTTCTAATTGGAGAGAGCAATTCCCTGTTTCAAGCTCAGTATCAAAGCTTGCAGAGCGGATTGCATTCCTGTTTTAGCTGAACACTCATAGGGTGCATTTGACAGACAGAGGATCCTGAAGCTTGGTTTTATTGTTCAGCTGGTGCCTGGCAAGGAGCCGTGTCACAGTGAACAGGAGTTCACTTTATAGTAAAAAGGTGCGCAATTCACGAATTGCATTGCAGTCAAATCAGTTTAATAAACACGCGTTATCAGAAAACTCCCTGTATATTGAATCGATGAGCAAGATTGATGGACTGAAGGGACTACAACAGTTCTTATTTCATATTTCACAATGTTTAAACGTATTAATAGATATGAACACTGTGTCGGGAAAACTGCTTTGAGGAGATTTTCTCCATGAACTAGAATGGGGAAAGCTCAATGTGTTGTATGACCTTTCCTGATGTTTCTGTGCATTATGTGTGAAAGCTCTGTAAATGTTGTCCCAAGCTCTCAGATGTTAGGAAGGAGGCCTCTGCAGGGTCAACAGGACTGTGATTCCCGTTCTCTTTTCTGATATCGAGGCTGGTGCCGGATATTCTGTCTGTTTTCTTTTCCTTTAAGACCACGGAGCAGTGTGATACAATAGAGTGACTTGCTTGGCCGTTTCAGGGACCACTGAAGAGGTTATCACATGTCTGTGTGTCTGGAGTCACTTTTAGGCCATACAAGAAAAGCACGGGAGATTCACTTCCTGAAAGTACGTTGGGGAAGGAGATCAAAGTTTACAATCAACATTGGATACAAGGTCACTGTTACAATCACCAGATTCTAGATCTTGATATTTTATTAATTGTTTTTAACTTCCACCAGCTGCCAGAGCATTATCTTGTATTGGATTAGTAATCCAGTGACATTTTCACAACAGCAACATCTCCACAGAGGAACCTATCGGAAACCACAAAGACCGGGTTATTTCTGGACTGCTTGACAGCTCTGTCAAAAAGAACCCCCACCAATTTGATTATCGTGAAGGGACTGAGGGGGTGGTAAATGGTCAGAATGTAATTATTCACCTATTAGGGGACCGGACATAGTTGAGTAATTTTTCACATTGCCAGGGAGTTGTCAGAGTTGGAGCTGGAATAAAACAGTTTCCCTAGGGACACGGCTTGCTGTGCAGCATAAGTCTTCAGTCCTATTGCAGGAATGTTGTCAGGGTCCATTGTCTTTTTCGTTTCTACTGTGTTCAGCGGTTTCGTCATGTCACATGCAGCGAATCGAATTGATTGAACACTGCCATCTGTGATTCTGGGATATCATGGCGAGGATGAGGTGGATCATCCTTTCAACACCTCTGGCTGAGGATGGTGCAGATACTACATCCTTGACTTTTTCAGTGATGTGCAGGGCTGTTCCATGACATACGATGGGGATATTTCTGGAGTCCTCTCCTCCAGTAAGTTGTTTAATAGTACACCGACATTTATATCTGGATGTGGCAGGACAGCAGAGCTTAAATCTGATCTGTTGGTCTTGGGATCATTTTGTCCTCTCTATCAAATGTTAGTTCTGCTGTTTGGAATGAAACCACTCAAGCGCCGTAGCTTTGATGGTTTGTCATCAGCTTTAGGTAAACATGGTCCTGACCTTGGCATGTTCACCCACACTCGTCACTGAACCATTGCTCGGCTTGATGGTAATGGTAGACTGATGGAATATCCAGGGGAAAATGTTACAGATTATGTTTGAATACAATCCTGCTTCTGTTGCTGCTGTTGTCTACAGCATCACATGAAAGCCCAGTTTGAGCTGCAATATCTGCAATTCAATTCTACTGACTGTCCCCTAGTTAACATCGAGACCCATTCACCGATCAGCTGTGTACTCAGTGGCCTCACCTGGTTTCTGATGCAGTAATATTTCTTTTTTCATATTCTCATTCTGCTGATGGTTCTCCTTGGTGCCATGCTTCCAATTTGTTACATTACTCAAACCCTTTAACATATTCATCTGAATCTTTTCCTTGCTCGTCATGCCATCTGCGTTTGAATTGAGTGTGTTTCCCTCTGGTTTTCTCCCTGACCATGGTTAAGATCTCTGTGGTGTCAGTGATGCCAGCCTATGCAGTTTCTGAGCGAATGAATGTGTGGACTTCAGTTCCCAGTGTAGGGCGCTCCAAGTTGAGCAGCTTTCAAACACGTCATTGGAACTTGTTCAAAAACAGAAATTGTTGAAGAAACAAAGCAGCTCTAGCGGCATCTTTTGTAGTGAATGTAGAGTTAATCATTCGAGTCCAGTGGGCCTCTACAAAGCTCACAGTTTCTTCAGCAATTTTTGTATTTAATTTGTATTTATTTCCAGTATCCATAGTTATTTGTTTCATTGAAACTTTGTGCTGTTCCTATTCGTTTCTGAAGAACCTCAGCAAGTCTGGCAGCATCTGCAGAGACAGAGAAACAGTTCGCGTAACAAGTCCAATGTTACTTGTTCTGAACTGAAATGGGTTGGCTTTTTACCCTTGCCGGAGATGGGGGATGGGTGACTTGGAAAAGAGGGCGTGGCAAAAGATAAACTGCCTATTAGCAGTGGTGAACGAGAATATGATGCAAAATGGGTTTAAGTTAAGGTGTGAATGGGGGAAAGGGGTTAACTCTCGTTGAGTGTAAGATAAAGAAGACACAACCACACAAGGCCATAGGGAGAACAAGAGAGAGAATGTCGACAATGTGGTATTATATAGATCTAGATCTATACGTTTTCACAGTATCCATCATCACTGCCTTCACACTATGGAATTCAGGTGCTTGACCTCTTATTGGCACTAGTAAGAGTTTCATGCTGTCTTAGTTCTGTAACATAGAGCAAAAATAACAGTATGAAGTTTGGGGAATTTTCTACACCTGTCATTTTAATATTCTTTCAAATTTGCAGTGCTTATCGTTAAACGTTTGATCTTGAAGTTAGTATCAGATGTAGTGTACGGATTTGAAGGGTGGCATTCTAGAAGTTTATAATATCATGGGAGGCATGGATAGAGTGAATAGCGAAGGTCTTTTCTGTAGGATCAGGGAGTTCAAACAGAGATGCATAGCTTTAAGGTGGAAGGGGGGAAACTTGAAAGGGACAAAGGGACAACTTGTTTTTACACAGAGTGTGATGTATTATGGAATGAGCTGCCAGTGGAACAGTGGGAGATGCAAGTACAGCTACAATATTTCAAAGACATTTGGACCAACATATGAATGGGAAACGTTTAGAGACATTTGGGCCAAGTGCAAGCAGATGGGATTACTTTAATTTAGAAAACCTGGTCAGCATGGACAAGTTGGACCAAAGGGTCTGTTTGTGCACGATTTAACTGTATGGATGTAGAAACTGAGGAACTTGTACGAAAAGATATGATGTAATAAATTGGTAAGAAATATTAAAACAAGCATCATGAACTTTTCTGTCAACATAAAAAAACCTTGAAGATGTGTGTGTGAGCTGCAGCAGTAGTGAAGTGCGGAAAGTACATTGAAGCCATTAGGAGGGTGTGACTGGAGAACCGGCCACAGGGAACAGGCAGGTAATTTACGCTAGTATTTAAAATCACTCCTCATGAGGAAAGTAGTGTAAGCATGTCAATGGTATAAACAAAATGGTAACAGGAGGGAAGTTATTGAACTGTCTATAACAAAAGGAAGAAGGTATTTACCTACCAGATAAGAATAAGGTTTGGCAGATCAGCAGTAATTCATAGTAAATTTTAAAAGAAGTGGTCACAGAGTGACTAGCGGCAGTGTGTGAAATATTTCATAACTCTTTGGATTACAGGAGTGTTCCAGTGAAACTGGAGAACCTCCAATGTGGCGCCTGTCTTCAAGAATGGAATGAGTCAGAACGCAGGAACAATTTAGCCTAACCATTATTGGTGGGAATCTGCTAGAGCCTGTTTTTAAGCAAGGCATTGCAGGGCACTTAGAAAAGATTAACGCAGAGTTGGCATGGTTTTGTAAAGGGGAAACTATTTTTGCTCTGTAAAATCATACAAATTCTGTTTTGGAGATCCCTGAGAATGTCAAGATTAGAGTCATGCTCGAAAAGCACAGCATGTCAGGCAGCATCCGAGGCGCAGGAAATAAATCAATGTTTCGGGCAGGAGCCATTCATCAGGAATCCCTGAGAAAGTGACAAGCAGATTTGATAAAGGGCACTGGTCAACATGAGGCTTTCCAGAAAGTTTTCACAAGGTATCACAAAATAAATGTTCTGACATAAGACAGAGGCTTGTAGTATGTTGAATAATATATTTGTATGGGATAATGGTTGCTTAACACATAGAAATCGGAGAGTCAGGATTAATGGATTTTTATGATAAAGACGTATCTACTGGATTACCACAAATATCAGTCCGATGGCATCAGTTATGTACAATCTATACTGATAGCCTGACGGCGGGAGCTGAGTGCAATATACATTGGAGTTTGTGGATGACTTTGAGAACCAAAATGCAGGCTGCTATTCAATGAAGAGGACTCCCAAAACAGGAGTAGTACAAAGATATTGAAGTGTTCCTGAGTATGAAACGTAACGTCAGCATGCTGATGCAGCAAGTAACTAGGTTGGTTCATGAGGCGGCTTCCTGGGATGGAAGGGTTGAATTATTGAATACATTTAAAATGGTGAGGAGATTATTCATTGTGGTTGAAATGAATGAGGGTGATATTACTGAAATGTACAAGATACAGAGGGGGCTTGACAAGGTAGATGCTGAGAAGGTGTTTCCCCTGAGTCTCGAACTCGAGGTGGTAGATACTGAATAAGGGACATCGATTTCAATCTGAGGTGAAAAATGATGCATTCTCTCAGAAGGTAGTGAATGTCTGGAATTCCCTAACACAGGGAGTTGTGGAGGCTTGCAGGAAATTGAGTAGGAAAGTGGAGTTGAGCCCGGAAGTAGATCAGCCATGTTCTTATTGAATGAGAATTTTCAGTCTTGAGGGGCCGAATAGCCGTCACATTTTCCTACTTCTTAGTTTTTTATGTCATGCTTTTGGAAAGTAATTGGTTATTTTCCTGGACGTCGTGTTGTACAATGTTGCATTCAGGAGAGGAGAAAATTTGCCTGAGTTAGTCCTGGATGGGATATGAGATCTGCATTCAAAGCAATTCCAGAGCAGACGTTACAGAGTGTGGAAGCATGGAAAAAGGGATTGCGGCTGCGGGCCACTTCCTGACCAAGCCTGAAATTTCCAAGTGCATTTCCGAAACAACACCTAACCATCGGCGTAGCTTCAATCTCCCTGTTTGTAGCAGGTCCAAAGGGCTAAATGGAACATCAGAACATAGGGCAGAGGGACGCAAGTGGGCTAAACGGCCCTTTGACAAGACCCCACCAGTAAATAAGGTCATGGCTCATCTCATTGTGATCCCAGCTGCACTTTTCTCTCAATGCACCATTATCCCTGATTCACCTGTCTATGGAAAATCAGACATAGCCAGCCTTGATATAAAATAATGATTCAGCCATCCTAAACTTCTGGGGAAGGTAATTCCCACTTGAGTGAAATCCTACCTTGTGAATTTTTCCTCACTCCGGTTCTGACTGAAGTTGGAGGGTGTCACTGTTTTCTTTTCTAGTCCCACTCCTCCACTACTCACAGCAAATTTTAAATGTAACCGGGTCGGTGATATGACCAATGATAAAGGTCTCAGACGGGGTCAGGTTCAGTGACAGGAACAAGTCAGGCAGATTTCTCTCGTCAGCCGCAGATAACTAATAGGGCTAAAGGAGCAGCATGTTAGATTTGTGGTTAGCACTGCTGCCTCATATCAGCAAGGAGCTGAGCTCAATTCCAACTTCGTCCCACACTCTATGTGGAGTTTGAACATTCTTCCCGTGTCTGTGTGTGTTTCTTTCCAGTTTTCTAGTTTCCTCCCACAGTTCAAAGATGTGCAGCTTAGTTTGATTGGCCATGCTAAATTACCGATTAGTCTGTTTATTTTTGTTTTCTCAGGGTGTAGTGAGTCTTTGGAACACTCTTCCCTGCAGACCATTCGAGGCAGAGATATTGAATATTTTTGAGGCAATGTTCACGAATCACAAAGGAGTCAAGGATTATCGAGGAGTGGGCAGCAATGTGCAGTGTTGGAGAAAATGTAGACAATGGTACTGAATGACACGGCTCCAGAATATCTAGGAATTAAACGAAATGATAACAAAGATAAAGTTTTATTGGGGAAACAAGATGGCAGCGCTCTGAAAGGTCAGCTTTGCTGATCTCTGTATCACAGTAATGCTCTACCCCACCCCATCACAGTCATTTACTTACAATTGGACACTAAAAGAGCTACAGAATCCTCACTAATGCCATTTTGTCAAGTGGAAATGACAAAACATTGGAAAGGATCGAGTAAGTCCCAACACACAGCGCACCCGTCAGAAGCTTTCAGCATGCCTGTGGCAGCACCTGTAACACCCTCTGCTCGTTCAATAGACCGAGTTACTCATCAGGACTTGGTCACCGAGTTCACCAAGTTACAGGAAATAATTGAAACCATGATTGAAGAAACAATCTGCAGGAGGATAGAACCACTCTCAGTAGTGCTCGAAAAACATGAACAGCAACTTGAAAGCCTTGGAAACAGAACAGATGAGGTCGAGAGCCAAACTGGAGGGGCAGAGACTGTGATCGATTCCTGTAAGGAGCGGATCCTCACCCTTGAAAAATAGGTCCGTACCTTAACTAAACAAGGTGACGACCTCGAGAGCAGGGGCAGGATGAAGAGTGTTCATATCATCCGTCTGCTGGACCGGACATATAGTGATCAGTCAGTGAGTTATTTTGAGAGAACTGGCTTCAGAGATTCCTTCACTTCGAAGCTGAAGAGGGATGGGTGAAGAGTGAGACATTTCATCGGGTTACGGTGCGCAGGTCGTGCTCAGACCAACGCCCTCACCCTGTCCTTGTGCTATTACATTGTTGCAGGGACAATCAAAGATTTAGGGAAGCTTCCAGAACACAGGGAAGGGACCCGAAAAGGGTTCCAGGATTATGTTCTTCCAGGTCTTTTCAGCGGCAGTGATTCAGAAAAGAAAATCTTTTGATGATATCAAGAGAAGATTAAGGGAACTTGAGATTCAGTATTCCTTAATGGTCTCAGCGGTGCTCCGTATGCACTAGTGGACCTTTCAATAGATCCACTAACTCTCCAGAAGATGCGAAAACTTTGTGGACACTTTAAAGTATGCTGGATGCGATAATGGAAAGCGATAACCTTGTTTCTCTTTTTTTAAAAGAAAGTTTGTTGACCGTTTCTGTTATTAAGCAGTGTTAAATTATAGTCGGGGATGGGTAGAGTACACACTTTTAACTTCTTCATTAGTAATACTACTCGTTTTTCTCTTCATTAGTTTGTGTATCGGGTTCGGCTCAAGCTGAAGGGAGTTATGAAGGTGATCGTGATGACTGAATACCTACCTAAGGGCAGTTCAGTCCCGATGTTTGTGATTAATTGCCCAGGATGCAGTATTGATAATGGGGCAGAAGATAGAGATTTGTGACGTGAAAATGCCCCCAGTCGGCAGGGGGTAAATGCCCCCCTTGACTGCCATTGGCACTTTGTATCTTTTTTTTGTTATTTTATGTATTTAGTTTTGGAACGTTTTGAGAGCTTGTTAGTTGTAGTAACATTAGTTTGTATGTTTTTTTTAGGCTCTGCGATTCTTTTTTCATTGGTGCTCAGTAATTTGCAATTCGAGTTCTTCCTCTCTGGAATTCAAATATTGTTTCAGTGTGTAAAGGCTAATGTCATGCTTAAATGGTGTATCTGGATCATTAAGGGGAGCAATTCGCCAGTTAAGAAAAAGGAGAGGGTGGATATTGTCGTATTGCAGAGATGCACTTTGATAACAAGGAACACTTGACATTACAGCAAGGTGGATTTGATTGGGTTTATTTCTCGTCTTTTAACACTAGGAATAGGAGAGAAGCCATACTGATGAGGAAGAATCTTTCATTTAAATTAGTAGATTGTATTAGACACCCACGGGAGGATCATAACCCTCAAAGATATATGGGGAAGAAAGCAGTAGTTTGAATGTTTATTGCTCCCTGGCTCACTGCCATAAATTCCTGATAGATGCATTTTCCAAATTAAGTAATCTTTCGTCGTAGCACATTATCATAGGAGGAGATTTCAATTGTCTTTTGCACCCACGGTGGACAGCATGCCCAAAGGTACCCAGCACCATCTTTCCAATCTAAGCAATTAGTGGATTTTTTGTGTGGAACTGGGGCTTGCGGATGTTTGGAGGCCGAACCACCTCATACATAGGGATTCTACTTTCTTCTTTATTCCGCAGAAATGCCTCACTAGGTTGATCTCTTCCTCACATTGCAGCAATCTTCGATTCAGTGGTTTTCTGTACAATTGGGAATATTACCATTTCTGACCATGCAGCAGCATACTTATTGGTTAAGATTAAGGGCAATATAGCAGTTTCGAGACACTGGAGCATCACTTTATTATTAAGGATAGTAAGTACATTGAGTATTTCTGTAATGAATTCAGATCTTTCTTAGCCATTAATTCACATTCAATAAGTAACCCATCCATTCTATGGAAAATTGCTAAGGCATATGCCAAAGGAATAATTATTCCTTAGGATGCGGCAGAAGCTGGAGCAGGAACACTTGCTCCACGCACTGTTGAAGGCAGCCGAGAGTGCATACTGTGATAGACCCTCGGTGGCTAGACTGCAGAGGATCACAACGCTTCGGTTTGCATTGAATTCCACGCTCACACCGACAGCCAAGAAGGAACTTAATTTGGCAAAACAAAGGCTGTTTGAGCATGGTGATAAACTGGGCAAGTAGTTAGCCTATCTTGCGATGAAAAAGAGAGCCCCAAAGCCATTACCTCAATTACGGAAGGTACTGGGACCCTTTCCTGCGATCCCATAAAGATTAAAGCAGCATTTCGGAGACTTTACTCTGAATTATATCAGACTGAGCATTCTGAGGATAGATGGATTAAGATGGAATCGTTCTTCAAGAACTTGGACCTTCCAGGGGTAACCTCCAAATAAGCATCTTGCCTTAATGCACCATTGTCAGTGCTAGAGGGTGTAAAGCAGCTTCCAGGCGGAAAGGCACCCGGTCCTGATGGATGTCCACGTGTGTGTTATGAGGAATTTATAAACCTGTTGCCAGAGCCGATGCTTACTATGTTCGTCACTCACACAGTTACGACTGCATCCCACCATCCTTAAGAGAGGCTCATATCTCTCTTATTCTTAAGAAAAGGAAGACACCGAAAGATTGTGCTTCCTATCGGCCCATCTCACTTCAAAATGTTGATTTCAAAATTCTGTCTGAGTCCCTGACATTGAGGATGGAAACTATTTATCCTTCCATTGTCAAAGTATACCAAACCGGCTCATAAAAGGCTGCAGATATTCCAACAATGTTAGGAGATTACTCAATATAATCCAAGCGTGTCAACAGCAAATTATGCAAGTATTAATGATCTCTTTAGATGCAGAGAAGGCATTTGCTTGGGTTGATCTCAGCAAAGTTTTTATCAAGTGGGTGAGGGTCCTTGAAAGTGACACTCTGTGTACGATCCTGTAAAATTTATATTTTTAGCGGCAGTCGACAAGGTTGTTTACGATGGTGATTGAGCCACTGGCGAAGACCATCTGCAGGGACCCCAACATATCTGTCACAGAAGTGGGATAGAAGTCACGTAAGATTACATTGTCTGCAGACGATGATCTTAAATTTTTGTTAAATCGCACAGTTGTGGTACCTCACCTCATGCAGTGCATCAGTTCGTTTGGTGCCCTTTCCGGCTATAATATCGATTTTATAAAGTCAGAGGCCATGCCTCTGGGCGAACTCAGGGAAATACCTGATGCCGTGGGAGAATCCTGATTTCCTTTTCAATGGTCGCGGGGGTAATGGGGATGTTCCCTATTTAGGTATATTCATTAATCCTATCTTTGAACTTATATTTAATGTGGGATTTGTCCATTTGTTTGACAAAATTAAACAAGACCTTCCAAGATGGGAGACACTTCCAATATCCTGGCTGGGTCAGATAGCTCTTATTAACATGAATTCCCTGCCTTGTTTGCTATACCCTGTGTGAATGCTTTCTTTGATGTTTACCAGACAGATATTTAGAAGACTAAATGGATGGTGTAGCTCTGATTTGTCAACATAAGCGACCCCTTATCAAGTTAACCAAATTACAACGATCCCACAGTTTGTGGGGAGTAGATCTCCAGGATGTTAAAAGCTATCAATTAAGCTCTTCTTTAACCGATGTTAGTGAGGCCTCGGTGTAAATATGGTTAGATATTGAAGCTTCTCAGGCAAAGTGCTCCCTTATTAGTCTGCTACTCATAGACAAAATGATGACAGTTACGAAGTATTACCATTTTCCAATAAATATCAATAATTTTAAAGTAGGGAGGGCAATGTGTCCGATCGAGGGCAACATAGCCAAACCTCATTTATTACCCCAAAATGTGGTGTACCATGCTTCGGACGGGGAATACTGGATTCCATGTTTAAACTATGGACAACTCGTGGGTGTATCTTGCTTTGATGGTTTATCTGAGGGAGAAACAAGGATGTCCTTTGATCAAATATGACGTAACTATAGACTACCGAGTCGAGATCTCTTCTGTTTTCTTTTTACCAGATCAGAGATGTTATTCAGAAAAGAACCACGCTTTTAACAGACCCGTACAGATCGATACAGAGAAGAGGGTGCTTATTGCTAAGAACACACTCTCTGTCAGTACCTTTTATCAGTTGTTGGAGACTGGCCCCTTAGACGAGACTTTGAGCCTTTCTGAGGTCTGCAAAGAGAGTTGGGGGTTCAGATCTCTTTGGATACAGGGGAGGATATTTGTGAAAATGCAAGAAGTATTTCGATCTGTAAGAAGACACTTGCCATTTAGTTGAAGATTCTTTATAGAGTCTATCTGGCCTCAGATACTCTCTCAAAATTCAAGATGGGACTATGTCTTAAATACAAAATGACTATGGACACTCTTCCTCATTGTTTGTTGACCTTCCACCGGCGTTATAGGAGTGGCGTGTTCGCTGGGATGGAGAGGATCTTGCGGACAGAATTGGAGATGTTTCAGGTTTCCCTTTTCCTGGGCCTGCCCAGTCTATCTTACTTAGATGTGCACAATAAAAAAAATACTTAAATACCCTCACTCTCTGAGTTCAGAAAAAAATGTTCTGTTGTGTTGGGTGTCTGAAACCCCCCGGGGTCTATTGGTTTGTTGTAACCTCGTCATGGAGCACAGCCCTTTGGACTTTTTTAAAGGTATGTTGCATCATAAAATAGAGGATTTTCATAAGCTATGGCAGCCCTTTTTGAATTACCAAGGTACAGGATGATCTGCCACTCTAAAAAGGGCTTTTCCATGGCTATGACGAACTTGACTAATGCATCTAATGTCCAGAGAGGAAGAATTATGAACAAATGAACGTGTATTGGTTAATGCTCTTGAAGTTTGAGAGCTATAGTTTTGTTACACTGAGTTCTACTATTCGTTTTTTATTTTTTTAATTTTTCTTCAGTCCGTTGATTTACCTTGTTTTTCTTTATGTACATGCACATGGGTGTAATTGTGTTCAATTTGCATTGGTTTTGTTGAGTTGGGTACTTATTGGTTCATCGAAGCATTAAAAAGATTTTCTCTGAGTCAAAATATTTTTGAAAAAATTAAAATATTAACATGGATAGAATAAAGTCCCAAAGGACCACTTTCTCGTTAGTGAGACGAAAAATTATGGTTTATCTTAAGGATCATCAGACCTCGGGTGACAGGATGATGCTGAGAGGGTGTGCCCTTCGTGGCAACCTCTGTCTGTGTGGGGAATTGAACATGCGCTGTTGGCTTTCCGCTGCATCACAAGCCAGCCCTCCAGCCAACAGATTGCGAGACTGTGTAACTGCTATAAATAGAAATAGCCAAAGTCAAAGTAAAAGATAAACTTTGATAAGAAGGAAAAAAAAGGTACAATTCAGATAACGGTCACGATAACGGCTGAGGGAAAAAAGATCTCCGCTGGAAATTGTGCTTTATAACGAGAGAGTTGATTGGATGCTTTCTTTGGTTGAATACGTTGACCCAAGCGAAATAACCAGAATTACTAATTGTGATTAGATGTCGATAACTATACAATATGAGTACATTTTTGATTGGTCTGTGTGAGGCATGCTAACCATTGTATGAAAATAAAAAGCTGATGGAACATATTTTTGGAGGGTTTTCCCCCATGGGAAATGCCTCCCAAACACATGCTTGAAGAAACCCAGGGTAGAAAGTGCAGTAGAGTCGTCTGGTCAGTGACAGGAAACCAGGGGGCTGAATGCTTGAAAGTTCCTGCAACGTGACGCTCAGGAGACAGTCAGATCACCCCCGATCTTATTAAATGGTACAGCACATTTGAAGGGCTAAATGGACTCATTATGGATTTTAATTGCATATGATTTTTAAAAAAAACACTCTGTTCCTTCACCTAATGTTTTACACGCTGGGGCACTGTCATTTTCCTGAAATTGGGAATTATTTGGAATATTATCTGGAACATTCCATAATCAACATTCTCCGGAGCATTCTACAATCTGTGGAGATATTACAAAGGAAAGAGACACAGAGACGTTGGGGCGGGGGTGGGGGTGTCGTGCTGCATGCAAGAGTGAGAGTGGTGGAGCATGAGCCTTGTTCGGGTGTCGGTGCTGGAACAGACAAACATTGAGCGTGAGGGACCAGACAGTATACGATGACCCTTATCCTCACAGAGTTGGGAATGTTATCGATGTTTGTCCTGTATTGCTGTACTTTGCTACTGATCGCAGATACTGCACTGAGCTGGATGGTGAGCTCAGATCATGCTCGTTGGGTCTGGTGGTGTGGCCCACTCTGGGAAGAGATGTACTAACTCATTCGCCAAGATATCTGTGACCCTGTTGACAAACCGTGGTGTAATTGACCCTTATCTGCTCTGCTCTGGGTAAAGCGTACATAGCAGCTCCAAACTGAGGAAAGCTCAATCGAGTGCCCATTGTCCTTTTAAAGATTGCACCAGTGCCAGGGATAATGGAATATCCAGCGGCATCTGGGCGATGGTGGGTACCTCCAGCCAAAGTGGGTGGGAGAATCGGGTTAACATTGAATGAGAGTGACATCATGGGTTAGGTTGGGTAGGTAATGAGGTGAGTTCGATAAGATAGCACCAGGAAAGTAGCTCGGCCTCGTGCAGAGAATCGGCCTGTCACACTCAATGAAAGTCACTCAAAGATAAATTATTATTAGATCCAGACAGATGAGTTGAAGACTCTACTGACCCCAATCACAGTTACAGAGCTGCACTTGGCCAATATCCTTCTCTGCCTTTCCAATTCATATATTGTTCGAACAAAGTACAGCGAAGTTTTGTGACATCAGGGAAGGACTCAGGAAAGATCTCGCTGAATCTACTATTCATCCCACCCCAGCAATCAGATTACACGGAAACACTTTGACTGGAGGTTATAAACAAGAAGTACAAGCAATCACTGGTGGGAGATATGTATGGAAGTCAATAATGCAGGGAAAAAAGTGTACGTGCTAAACAGGAAATTAGATATACAAGCGTTTGCAGGCAAAACCCGACGGGTCTGATACCATTTGAAGGAAGAAAGTCGAAAGTTTGGCCCCGGAATAGCACAGCAGGTTAGGGTGTATCCAAGGAGCAGGAAAGTCTATGTTTCGGTCATAAGCCTTTCATCAGGAATTCACTTTAGAATTTACTTTTTCCTAATCCTCTAAAGTAAGATAGTGAATCAAAATTTTTAATTTGGGAATTCTTCATCAGAACAGCTTTTATTTTTGATCTCCAGTATATGCAGCTCTTTGTTTTATTTTAGATCAGCAATTATCTTGCACGTTGTAGTATTAATGAACAAATTCATCTGAGAAGAGGGGAAGGGTGAGGGCAAAGAGCAGGCAATATGTCAGTCACAGCTTAAGGTCCAGTGGAGGTAAATGAAGGCTTGTTGGGAGCGCCACACTGGAAGTCGGCATCATTTGAACAGATGTGACAGATCCAGAGAAAGTGGGAGGATGCAGTTTCTCGCGCAGCTGGTCATTGAGTGTCACAGTGGCTAGCAATACTGCCTTACAGCATCAATTACCTGGGTTCTATTCCACCCTTTGGTGACATTCTGTGCGGTGTTTGCACGCTCTCCTTGTGTGTGCGTGTGTTTTTCCTCTGGGTGTTTGGTTTTCCTCTCACAGCCAAAAATGTCCAGGTTAGGTTCAGTGACCTCACTAAATTGTTCCGCAGTATCCAGGGATGTGCAGGTTCGTTGGATTGTCTTTGGGAAATGTAGAGTTACCGGGGTAACGTTTGGATGTTTTGGTCGGGATGTTATCTGGAGGGTCAGCGTGGACTTGTGGTCCAAATGGCCTGGTTCCACACTACAGGGCTTCTATAATTTCTAAGCAGCTGTCTGTGTTTGAAAACATTGCCCAGGATCCTACCTATAAGTGCTAACACAATTTGACTCAGCAAAATGTTACACCTTCCGTTTGTCTAACATGAACTTCATCAGACACTCCTCGGCCCATTAGCCTATCTGATCAGCGTCCCGTTTTACTCTGAGCTAACTATCTTCACTGTCCACTACCTCAATAATTTTGGTGTTATCTGCAAACTCACTAACCATTCCTATTGTATTCTCATCCAAATCATTTCTTTAAAATGACAAAATCCATTCGATCCTTGTGGTACACTGCTAGTCACAGGTCTCCAGTCCAAAAAAAAACAGTTCACAAACATTTACTTCGTCTATTACCTTCGAGCCAATTACCTCCAACTCTCCCTGTATTCCACGTGATCTCACCATGCTAACCAGTTTACCATGCGGAACCTTTTTCAAGGCTTTACTAAAGTGTATATTCTATTCCACAGTTCTATTTCTGTGCCTTTGTCAATCTTATTCGTCACTTCTTCAAAACGCTAAATCAAATTAGTGGGACACGATTTCCCACACACAAAGACATGTTGACTATCGCTAATCGGAATTTGCATTTCTAAACAAAAGTAAATGCTGTCCATCAGAATCCCCTCCAACAACTTACCCACCAATGACATCAGTCCCACTTGTCTACAGTTTCCTGGCTTTTCCTTACCAACTCTTCTTAAACAATGGCACAACCTTACCTGCGAGTGTCCATGATACAAATATCTCAGCCAGAGACCGAACAATTACTTCCGTAGCTTCCCAACAGATCTGGGGTACGTCTGATTAGTACATGGATCATAGAACAGTGCAGCACAGTACGGGCCCTTGAGCTGCTGATGTTGTGCCGGCAGTTTATCCGACTCACCCCGCCAGTCACCTTATGCAGCGGGTCTGTTATTTTTCACTGTCGCCCTTTATATACAGTATGTAATATACACCGTCCTGCAGTGTTCTGGCACTACTCCTACGTACAAAAGAAGTAATAAGAATATTGAAAGATTTATGGTTCATCCCTAAGCAATGTCCATCCATTCCACCCACTCCGAGTAAATGTTCCCTTTTATTGGAATATGAAAAGTGATGTCAGGAAGGGGTTAACTGGACCTGTTTGTTCAGTGACTGTGATTAATGTTAGTCGCCATGCGTTGCAATTACCCCAGTGGACGGTTTCCATCTGTTAATGATAAGTGGGCTCCGTTCAATATGTTATCCCACAGTATGGTGGGAGCATCACCAAGAGCATTAACAGGAATCAGCAGCTCCAGAGAGACGGGGGGAGAGATCAGAGTCTGAGCACAAGAGTCTGGAATGTTTCAACAATGAATCAGAATCTGAGAACATTAGTCTGGAATGTTGCAGCAATGGATCACAATCTGAGAACATTAGACTGGAATGCCACAAGAATGGGCAGGAGTTTATACAGGGATGTTTGGTTTCTTTCTACATATTATGATCGAATGTCTTTATCGTGGCTGATCAAATCTGCACTTTACGTTATACAATATTTTTATTATCCAATCCTGGCTTTTGTTGGTGTACCTGGTAAGTCTCACTGTTCAGTTATTAATTCTATAAATCATGTTTGACAATGATACTGTTCTTTCATTCACTCTACCTTCCTTGCCACTGTTATTGTTCCTGTTAAGACTCTAAATCTACATATTCACTTGACAAAGTACTACTAAATTGTGAATTCGCTCTTTCCCTCCTTCCTTCTCGCTGTGTTACTCATGGGTTGCTATGTTGACTTGCTCAGTTTCAGCTGTGAACCATGATTCCTTGTATCACTGCACTTGCTATCGAAATATTGAAGGCATTGAGGTCACTATCTTCTGTTCTGGTTACAAACTGCATTTCCTACCTCTGACTCCATCTCATCCCCGGCCAATATCTGAAGCTGAAATAGACAAATAACAACAGTGGTGATCCCTTTGGACATGAACCAATTCCTGACACTGCATCCTGACCATTCCTAATTATAACTACTGATAAATCCAGTATATACTTAACTGGCTCATCCCATCTGCTATTTGAACCATGAGCTGTGAAATACAGTCTTAAAGTTGGCATTCGTCTGTTGCTGACACTCACAGCTGCAAACCTGCAGAAACAACTCTGCATCAATACTCCACAGTTCATATCTGATATCACTCAGAACTCCCCATCCATCCACCATTCCTGTGCGTACTGATCTGTACTGCTATTGGGTCCGGCAATGCCTTTATTTAATATTCTCAAGCACCTCATTAACAGCTGCCCATGAACTATCTCTCTCTGTCCATTATACCAAGCCCTAACAGTTGTTCATATTTAAACTGATTTCCTCCATGTGTACTCACTCTTAGACAATGATTTTCACATCTAACACTGCCCCAGAACCACACACACACGCACACATAAAACCCCTTGTGTTGAACTGATGCATGAAGATACAGAGACATTAATTTGTGGGAGCCCATTTACTGTCACTCGCAGTATGGGCGGTAAATTATCCCTAGTCAGTTACGTAATGCAAATGTAGCAGCGATATGCCGACAAAGCTTTGCAATACTGCCATGCTGGGCATCTGGTCCAGCTTACTGAATAATACACTAACGTAGTCTGCACAGCTCGCCATGCTGGACAGATAGTCCACTTTACAGAGCTATACACTAGCATAGTCTGCACAGCTCCCCATGCTGGGCAGATAGACCAATTTACTGAGCAATACACTGGCACAGTCTGCATAGTTCTCCACGCTGGGTTGTCTATTGTCCCAGTGTATGTTTGTTCTGTGAGGCAAATTCAGAATTTAGTGGTACAAATTTGGTCAGCTGATCTGGGAATGCTGTTATTCAATGTTCTCATTCTTGTGACCTGACCTGCCAAGGTCTCACTGCTCCAGATAGACCCACTCCCTTGTTTTTTATCTCCTATTTCAACAACATGCTCTGTTTTTGTCTTAATTGTCCGTTTCTATCTTTAATGTGAATGTCTCTGTCCATGTGTATCTTTCTCTGGCCTTGGTTTTTGGTGGTATATTGTATCGAATGCTGGCACCATGAAGTTCAGAAATAATGTAATGGTGTGTGTCAGGCTATTGTTCACTTCCCGTTGTGTCCCATGTGTTACTCCATGGACAGGGGAGTGTGTGCGGCGCTGTTGTTCAGTTCCTGGTGTGTCCCTTGAGGTGCTTCATGAAGAGTGTGTGTCTGTGTCGGGCAGTCGTTCACTTCCCGGTGTGTCCCACATCATCTTCCATGATGGACAGCGGTGTGTGTGCTGGGCTTTTGTTCACTTGCTGGTGTGTTCCATGTGGTGCTTTATTGACAGGGGGTTGTGTTTCGGGTTATTGCTCACTTCCCGGTGTGTCCCAAGTTGTGCTTCATGTTGGACAGGGAGTTTCGGCATTTTTGACTCTTGTCTTTAAAATTTGGTCTCTGCCTGTCTACTGAACGCCTGTGTTTGCCCCTCTGAGCTGATCACCCGGTCAGAAACACGAGGAAGACCCTGAAGTGTACTTATAAAGGAGTAGATATATCACTTTTAGTGGAGGAAAGTCTGATTGTCTCCTCTGATTGAAAAGTTAGTGGAGGGGATGGGGATGGGGCTGGTTTGCTGGAGGTTGTGCTGTGAGCTACTTCAGACATTCAGGGAGACCAGAGAATTTGGTGACCCAACTCGAGATGGGGCATGGAGACTGTAGTTACATCATCAGTGCCTGTAACATGAACAACAAATGGAGCAGAGGCTGCAGAGCGTGGACGCTCTGAAACCACGGACTGGGTGTGTGGGGGGAAAGGGATCTGACAAATCTGTCTGTGTCTTAAAGTGAGCAAAGACTCTCTCACTCGTCCTTAAACATAGACACACACACACTCTTTCGCTCACACACATGGAAACAAACATACACGTCATCTCTCTCTCACTCGCATGCCACCACACCACCCCACCTCTCTCTCTCTCTCTCTCTCTCTCTCACACACACACACACACACACACACACACACACACACACACACACACACACACACACACACACACACACACACACACACACACACACACACACACACACACACACACACACACACACACACAGTCCGCATCTCTCGCACAGACACACCTAAAAATCTGGGGGGGCTAATTTGCATTTGCAGATTTATATTTGTGGATAGATTGTATTTTGTTCAAAATAACATTCAATTTGTACGCAGCCAATCATTGTGGCATTTTATAAAGTCCTGCTTTTGAAATAAAACCAGTATGACTCCAGGGTAAAACAAGTCAGACTCCACACAAGACCTTCCATGGTTTGTGCAGGGAAGGTCACATCTTAGCAAACGTAAGAGAATTCTTTGAGGAATGACAAAGTTGATAGTGGTGAAAGGGCTGTAGATATCAAATACGTGGTCTTCAGTAAGGTGTTTCATGAGATAGACTGATGGAGAAGGTGAAGTCGCAGGGGTCCATGGTGTACTAGCTAGATGGATTAGAGAACTGGCTGGGAAACAGGAGACAGAGAGTAGTAATGGAAGGGAGTTTATCAAAATGGAAATCTCTTCTGTGTGGTGTTTCACTGGGATCCTTGCTGGGACCACTGTTTGTGTGATATATTTCCATGATCTGAGGGAAGGTATAGGTGGTCTGATTAGCAAGTTTGCAGATGACACTAAGATTGGTAGAGTCGCAGAAAGTTGAGAGAACTGTCAGAGAACACAGGTGATTGTAGATATATTGGAGAGTTGGTTGGAGAAAAGGCAGATGAGGTGATGCATTTTGGAAGATCCAATTCGAGAACTGGAGAAAGCCCTGGGGAAAATTGATGTACAGAGAGATCTGGGTGTTCAGGTCCATTGTTCGCTGAAAGTGGCAGGTCGATAGAATGATCAAGAAGACATACATCATACTTCCTTCCTGCATTCTAAAGTGGAGAACCCCAGTGGTTAACTCGTCACTAACAGGAGGGAATCTGTTGGAATCTATTGCGTACAAGAGTAGGCAGGCCGTATTACAGTTGTATTGGACTTTGGTTGGGTCACATTCGGAATACTGCGGACAGTTCTGGTTGCCACATTACTGAAAGGATCTGGATGCTTTGGAAAGAGGGCAGAGCATTTTCACCAGAATGTTGCCTTGTATGGAAAGATCGAGAGGTTTGGCCGATTAGGATTATTTTCATTAGAAAGATGGAGGTTGAGGGAGGACTTGATTGAGGTCTACAAAATCTTGAGAGATGTAAGCAGGGTGGATAGCAAGAAGCTTATTCCCAGAGTGGGGGACTCGGTTACTGGGGGTAAGGAATTCAAGATGAAAGGGGAAAACTTTATTGGAGATATGCTCGAAAAGTTCTTTGCGCAGAGGGTGGTGGGTTGCTGGAATGCCTTGCCAGCTGAGGTAGTAGACGCGGGGGCGATAGCGTCATTAAATATGAGGAGGCAGAGGTATACAGATCCTTAGAAAATAGGCGACAGATTTAGATAGAGGATCTGGATACACACAGGCTTGGAGGGCTGAAGGGCCTGTTCCTGCGCTGTGATTTTCTTTGTTAATTGTAACAGCGTCTGTTGATACTTAACGGAAAATGAAATCAAGATCAAATGTGGCACAGCGAATGTGTGAATATGATAATTTATTATGGAGAACAGAATAATGACAAGAAGACGAAACAGTTACATTGCATCTGTCTTCAAAGAGGAAGATCCAGAAAATCTCCCAGAAATACCAAGTGATCACGGGACCTTTGTAACTAAAGACTAAAATAATTCATACACAATTACGAGGTAGTATTTCGAAACAGAACCGGGATGAGAATTGATCAGTCTGATTGACCAGATATAATTCAAACTGAAATTTCAGAGAAAACAGCAATACACATGTTGATTACAAAAGGGGCCACTGTATTTCTCTGTATTCACTTCGGAAGGTTATAAATGCATTCAAATGATTTACGAAGGGAAGGAGTGGGAGAGTGGAGGACTACAGGCCAGTTAGTTGTCATCCACAGTAGGGAATCTGTTGCAACCTATTGTAACAAAGATCTTATTGGACACTGAGAAACTAATAGCAAATTTCAAGTGAATTGTTCTGCATTTATGAAAGGGAAGTTACAATTTACAAAATTTTTCTTGCAAATATCTCTTGTATTTGTAAACATTGGCGAATCAGTGAATATGTTACGGTCAGATATTCAGGAGGAGATTTAATCAGCACACACAGTAAGTTAGCAGAAAACATTAAAGCAAAGTTTATTGGGAGGAACATATACAAACAGGGGAAGGTAAGCATTAGAGAAACTATTGGAGAACATAGGTGGTGGTACAAGGCTGTTGATGTGACTGCAGACCGGTGTACGCTGGTGTGCCACAAGTTTCAGTGCTGTGCCCCTTTAAACGCCTTCATGTAAAGGGAATCCGAATACAGACGATGAAGAATCAACTAGACTCAAAGTGTGAGCTAGCTCTCTCTTTACGGATGCTGTCTGACTAACTGTGATCATTAGCATGTGTTGGGTTCAGTACAGATTCTGCTTCTGCAGTGATTTGCTCCGACTAGAAGTAAAGACATTTTGCAGAGTAACACAGAGAGTTGGGGAGACTGTGCCTGTACAATTTTGACGTCGTGATCTAAGTAAAATATACTGATCACATATATTGAATGGGCTTTCTCCGGATTAATCCCTCAGATGGCACGATGGTCTGCTGAGGAGACTTGGTCTCGGATCAAGGGGGAAATGTGTGCGTGAAACTGGAGACTCTGATTGATTGTTAAATGAGACCTTCATGTCTGTTTTACTTGGAAAAGGAGGTGGCAGGTACAGAATTCAAGAAGATGGACTGGGAAGCTCTTGAACAGATTGATGTAAGATGTGAGCAGGGATTGCTGTATTGGCTAGTATAAAATTGGACCAATTCCCATGTCCAGATCAGTTACATCTCAGGCTGCTGTTGGAGACAAGGGATGAAAGGCGCTGATGCAAATGTTAAACAGAATCTGATCACAGGTGAGGTGTCCGAGGACTGGAGAAAACGCTTTATCGGAAGGGTTGTAGTGATAGAGCAGGGAACTATACACCAGTGTGCTTCATATCAGTGTTAAAGAACATTTTGCACTAAATAGGTGGTGTTAGAAGGCTTTTTGTGTGACTGGAGACTGGTGTCCCCTCGTATACCACAGTGATCAGTGCTGTGTCCCTTATTACTTGTGGTATTCATAAATGGTGCAGATGTGAATGTAGAGGGGGAGTGGGAGTGTGATAGGTAAGTCTGCGTTTGATACAAAGATTGACCGGGTGGTTGGCAGTGAGGAGGAAGTTCTGATGTTACAGTAAGATACAGATGGAATGGTCAGATGCGTGGATCAATGGCAGATGGAATGTAACTCTGATTACTATGAGTTGATGCACTTTGGAAAAAGGAACTAAATGGGGAATACACAATGAATTGTAGCACACAAGAAAGCTCATAGCGAACTTTTCCACACATTCTTGAATGTGACGCGGGAGAATAAAAGGTTACATAAGAAGTCAATGGAAGCAGTAGGCATAACCTTTACTCATCGAGGCATAGACTACAAGATCTATATAGCACTTTGGTGAGGCCAATATGGAATACTGTGTGGAGTTCTGGGAGCCACATTACAGGAAGTATGTGATTATTCTGGAGGGGGTGCAAATGTTCACCTGGATTTTTCAATGATGGAGCATATCAGTTATTGGTGCGAGGCTGGATAAGCTCTGGTTGTTTAGTTTGCATGAGAGAAGGCTGAGGGGGACGTGATTCAGAAGTATAAGATTACGAGGGACATGGAGAGGGGAGATAGACAGCAGATGTTCCTTTTCGTCAAATGGTCAAGAATAGGGGAACACACTTTTAAAGGGAAGGATTTGAGGTTTAGTGATGATTCAGGGATTGTTTTTCACCCAGAGGGTCATGGGATCTGGAATGCACTTCCTAAGGGGGGGGGGGGCAGTTATCACGGGTCACCTCACAACCATTAAAATTATTTGGACGAGCAATTGAACTGTCATACCATTCATACTACGGGACTGATGTAGGAAATTTGTAATAATATAAATTGTGCTGTATTTTTGATGGTACAGAGTCTATGCTTCTGTGATTGCATGGCTTTGGAAGGTCAATCATTGAACAGCTTAAGCCAGGAACTAATGGGCTTTGGAAGAGTACATTAACAAGCGTGAAATATAAAATCATCTCAACGTACAATATACCAAGGTGAAATGTTGGAGAAGATTATTGTAGCTTCCTTACAGTCCAAAACCAACGAATGGAGAACAGGAAAATGGCAGACTATGAAGCATCTACTTCAGTTCTGCCTTCATGATAGGATATTTTAAAAAATGCTTCCAAACAATTCGAGGTCAACTGAAAAAGAAAGGAAATACAATCAAATCACTAAGTAAGCAGTTTTGGAGAAATTATTTGTACTGAAATCTGATAAATCCCCATGGAATGATAATCTATATCTCTGATTCCTAAAGGAGGTGATCATGGGAAAAATGGATACTCTGCTTGCCGTCTTCCAAATTCCAGGTGATTGAATTGACAGATTTGAGAGCAGCAAATGTAATCCCAATATTTCTAAAGGAGGCAGGGAGACAGCAGGAAAGAAGTAGTCAGGACAATACAGGAGTCTATTAGAAAGAATGCTTTGCCAGTGAACTTTGAGAATTATGTTAATTTGAAAATAATGAACATGGATCAAGTCAATACCAGATTATTAATGGAGAATCATATTTAAGATTCCGACTGCAAATTAAATTATGGCGAAGAAATAGATGCAGTGAAATTGAATTTTCAGAAACATTTTTGATGATGTCCCAAGTGTCGTGTTGTGACAATGCTAAACCTTTAACACGGTTATGCTGTCTTTGTTTTTATTTCATAGCAGTCTTAAGAGCAGCGAATCCGAAGAGTCTGGGTTTGACAACTTGGGAATGCTTTCGAGTCGAAAATTAAAACACGTACAATGAGGAGCGAGCTATGCAAGATCCGGTCCTGTGTAATGAGACAGGAATAATTAATGACCTCTTAGTTAGGAATCAACTTGGAAGGAATGATGAAAGTATGGTTGAATTTAAAACACAGATGAAGAGTGAAGATAAAATTTAATACCAGGGTCCTGTGCTAAAACGAAGGAGACTACAACAGAATGGAGGGAGAACTTGGCAAAAGTTAACTGGAAACAAATACTTTATGGTGAGAGTTGACGAGCAGTGGAGGATTTTCAAAGGATTTTTTCAAAGTCCTAAGCAAAAGTATATTCAGTGAAAGGGAAAGACTCTAAGAAAAAGAGCAGTCTGCCGTGGGTGTCTAAGCAAATACGCAAGGCTATCAAATTGAAAGAGATAGAATGCAAAGTGGTCAAGAACAGCAGGAACCTAGAAGATTGGGAAAAGAATAAAGGTCAACAGAAAGCCACGAAAAAAGCTATAAAGTAAAATAGGATAGAACACGAGAAAAAAAAACCAAGACAGAATATGAAGACAGATAGCAGATGATTCCCTAAATATATAAAATGAAAATGAGTGACTAACTTCAATGTTGGTCCTTGAGAGGATAAGAAGGAGCATTTAGTTACAGGATATGATAAAATGGCTGAGGCATTGAACAGGTATTTTGTATCAGTCTTCATAATGAATGACACTAATAACATGCCAATGATCGACGAAGAGATGAAGATTCTAGATTAGAGTGGTGTTGGTAAAGCACAGCAGTTCAGGCAGCTTCTGAGGAGCAGAAAAATCTACGTTTCGAGCAGAATCCTTTCATCAGGAATGCTCTGAACTGTTGTGCTTTACCAGCACCACTCTTGAATCTGGTTTCCAGCATCTGCAGTCCTTGTTTTTACAAAAGAGATGAAGGTAGGTGAGGACTTGTGAAGAATCATTATTACAGAGGAGGTAGCATTGGGTAAGCTAATGGAGCTAATGGTAGACGAATCCCCTGGCCCTGATGTAATGTATCCCAGTGTACTAAAAAGAAAGCAGGAGAAATAAAAAGTGCACTTGTGGTAATTTTCTACAATTTGCTGAACTCTGGGGTAGTCCCAGCAGATTGAAAAACAGCAAATGGGACGCCATTGTTTAAAAAGGCAGGTAGATAAAAGTTGGGGAATTATAAACCAGTTAGCTTAATCTAAGTAGTGGGGAAGATGCCTTGACTGTATTATCAAGGAAGAAATAGCAAGGCATTTTGATAGAAAACGGCCCATTGCACAGATGCAGCAAGGATGCATAAAGGGCAGATCATGCTTAACAAGTCTTTTGGAAATCTACAAAGACATTACGAGCAAGATAGACAACGAGGCAGCAGTGGATGTGGTGTATCTAGGTTTCAAAATGGCTTTGATAGGGTGACACATAGTAGACTGCTGCATAAGATAAAGATGGATGGCGTTACGGCTGAAGTATTAACATGGATAAAAGATTGGTTGACTAACGGGAAGCAAAGAGTGGGTATAAATGAGTGCTATCCTGGCTGGCAATCAGTGCTGAGTGCTGTGCCTCAGGGATCAGTGTTGGGGTTGCAATTATTCACAATTTATATAGATGATGTGGAGTTGGGAGCATGCGTAGTTGGCCAAAGTTTGCAGATGGCACGAAGATGAGTGGCAGAGCAAAGTGTGCAGAGTACTGTGAAACTTTAAAGAGGAATATAGTTACATAGCATGAATGGGTAAAGGTCTGGCAGATGGAATACAATGTTAATAAATATGAAGTAATCTATTTTGTTAGGAATACCATTAAAAAAGGATTATTACTTGAATTGTAAAAAAGATGCAACATGCTGCTGTGCAGAGGGACCTGGGTGACCTTGTGCATGAATCACAGAAGGTTGATCTGCAGGTACATCAAGTAATTAGGAAGGTAAATGGTATTTTGTTCTTCATTGCAAAAGGGGTTAAATTTAAAAGCAGGAAGGTTATGTTACAGCTATACAGGGTGCTGGTGAGTTCATACCTGGAGTATTGTGAGCAGTTTTGGCCTCCTTACTTGCAAAGCGATGTACTGGCAGTGGAGGTGATTCAGACGAGATTCACTTTTGTGAACCTGGAGTTGAGGGGGTTGTCTTATGAGCAGAGACAGAGTAGATCAGCATTATATTCATTGGAATATAGAAGAATGAGGGAAGGATCTTATAGAAAAATTTAAAAAATATTATGAAGGGAAGTGGTCAGAAAAAAGTAGAGAGGATGGTTCCGCTGGCAGGTGAAGCTAGGACAAGATGGAATAACCTCAATATTAGAGGGAGCAGATTTAGGATTGAATTGACAAAGAACTTTTTCACCCAGAGGTTTGTAATTCTATGGACTTCCCTGCCCAGTGAAGTAGTTGACGCTACTTCAATAAATGTTTTTCGAGCTGAGATAGATAGGTTTTGAACAATGAAGAAAATTACGGATACAGTGAGAGTGCGGGTAAGTGGATCTGTGTCCACGAGTAGATCATCCTTGATGTTACAGAATGGTTGAGCAGGTTAGAAGGACCAGATGGCCTACTCCTGCTCCTAGACCTTCAGTTCTTATAAAAGGGGAGTGGCCAGTTCTCCCAGCGCAGACCCTCTGCTTTGATTTGATTGGACTGATTTTTCACAGACTGGCTGTTTACTCAAAGCAGGCAGCCAGTTGTGAAGCTATCAGGCCAAAGAAGAAGGTCCATGCTGATCCCCCCTCTCGCTGATATCTGTCCTGGAAGAAACTGAGTTTGATTTTTCCTTTCGAATATTCCATGGGGTGTTTATGGAGATTGTTACAAGTACTTCGAACAACACCTTAGATTATTTAGATACAGATTACTTACAGTGTGGAAATATGCCCATTCGCTCAACAAGTCCACTCCGACCCCCCAAAGAGCAACGCATCCAGATCCATTTGCCTACATTTACCCCTTCAGCTAACACTACGCTCAATTTAGCATGACCAATCCAGCTAACCGGCGCATTTTTAGACTGCGCGAGGAAAACCCACACAAACACGGGGAGAATGTGCAAACTCCACACAGACAGTTGCCTGAGGCAGGAATTGAACCCGGGTCCCTGGCGCTGTAAGGCAGCAGTGCTAACCACTGTGCCACGGTACCACCAAATGGCTTTCAACCATTTTCAGATTCTCAGTTGAGAAGTGGAGTGCTACTGAAGACCAGAAAGCTTCACCTGGAAGATTAGTTGAGTAGCCAACTTTAAATATTTTTTAAAATATTTATTTCTAAAACATAAAAATGACAAAAGCTGGGAAGAGTCACTTTAGTTCTACTTACTGTGGAACTAGTAGCATGGATATGGCTTCTAATTGGCTGACACTTGGTATTGTCATTCCTAATCACGTTACACAGTAATGCCCTACATTTTTGTAGGCTGAATTGAAAGTCAGTTCTTGGTCTTCCCATGTACCCACTCCTAATGAATTTAATTTGCTAACATCATTAAGTTAGGATAATCTGTTGGGTTTTCGGATAGGTTGTTATTCTGCTTGCTATTCTCTTCTGTTTTTGTTTCATTCTGTAACCTTGAAAATAAATTCTGTTTTACTTAAAACTAAGTGGCTTGACAAGCTACGTGACTCCTGGAATATCTGCCTTACACCTGCTTAAGGCAACAAGCAAAGTTTGGGTCTGCAACTACTTCCTTAAAATGACTCGAGGTGGTCTGTCCTGGCACATAACAGTGTGCAACAGTGAGATCTAATATACTGGCATGGGTTGAGAATGGTAGAGAGCTGAAAGAAAAAGTGAGTCATAATAAGCAGCTCATTTTTTTGGAGTGGAAAGCAATTACGAGCAGGATGATCCCGGAATTGATGCTTGACACCCATCTATTCAGGAAGCAGAAGTGTCTGTCGTCTGGAGGCACTTTTCGGCCAGAACAGGAAAGCAGGGTGGATTCACTGCCTGAAAGTACATTGGGAAGGCAATTGGTGTTTACAATCGACATTGGCTTCATGGTCACTATTACTGACAGCAGATTTTAGATTTCGATATTTTATTAGTTGTTTTTAACTTCCACCCGCTGCCAGAGCATTAGCCTGGTCGAGATTGGTAATCCAGTGACATTTCCACAGCAGCACCATCTCCACATGGGGACCAATCGGAAACCACACTGAGCAGATAATTTTGACAGCTCTGTCAAAAATAACTCACACAATTTTGCCTATCGTGATGGGACTGAGGGGGTGGTAAATGGTCAGATTGTAATTATTCTTCTCTTAAGGGACTGGACATAGTTGAGGAATTTTCCACGTTGCCAGGGAGATGTCAGAGTTGGAGCTGGAAGGAAACAGTTTCCCCAGAGATACGGCTTGTTGTGCAGCACAAGTCTTCAGTCCTATTGCAGGAATGGTGTCAGGGCCCATTGCCTTTTTCGTACCTTCTGTGTTCAGCTGTTTCTTCATGTCACGTGCAGCAAATCGAATTGGTTGGAGACTGGCATCAGTGATTCTGTGGGCATCATCTAAGGGACACTTCTGGCTGAGGATGGTGCAGACATTGCATACTGTCTTTTACAGTGATGTGCAGCAAAGTTCCATTTTTTCGGGAAATGGCAAAGCAATACATTAGTGGTATTGAGCTGTTAGGCTAGCGACCCAGGCAATGCTCATGTGACCTGAGTTCGAATACTGCCACAGCAAATGGTGGAATTCAAATCCAAAAAATTTTGTAAGTAAGAGTCTAATGATGATCATGAAACAGTTGCTGATTGTGGGAGAAACCCATCTTGTTCACAGATGCCCTTTGGGGAAGGAAACCGCCATTCATTCCTCTCTGGCCTACATGTACCTCCAGACTCACAGTAATGTGTTTAACTCTTAACTACCCTCCGGGCAATACAAGATGACCTATCCAGCGACACACTAATCCCATGGAATAATTTAAAAAAAAAATATTTGTGGAGTCCTCTTCTTTTGTCAGTTGTTTCATCGTTCAACTCCATTTTTAACTGGCTGTGGCAGGACTGCAGAGCTTTGATCTGATCTGTTTGCTTTGTAATCATTTCGTCCTCTCTATCAGATGTTAGTCCTGCTGTTTGCAATGTATGTGAATAGTCAAGTGTGGTAGGTTTAAATGGGTTGTCATCAGTTTTAGGTACACACGGCACTGACCCTGGTATGTTCACCTACACTCGTGACTGAAACATCATTCAGCCTAATGGGAATAATGGACTGAGGAATTATCCTGGGCAAAAAGTTACAGATTGTAACTCAGTACAATTCTCCTTCTGTCCAACTGTGATCGACACTATTACATGAATTCCCGGGTTTGAGCTGCAACTTCCGCAATGCAATTCTGCTGTCTGTTACCCAATTCATACCGAGACCCATTGACCCGTACCCCGTGAGCTACTCTGGTTTCTGATCTGGTAGCACTTCCATTTTCATATTCTCATTCCTCTGAGCATTTGTTTATTGTGTCACACCTCTTACTTGTCATGTTTTCCAAAACTCCAAACATATTCCGTGAGGTAGCACCAAGGCTCAGTGTTTAGTGCTGCTGCCTCACAGCGCTAGGGACCCAGGTTCGATTCCATCGTCTAACGACTGTCTTTGTGGAGCTGGCGCATTCTCCCTGTGGGATTCTTCTGAGTGCTTTGGTTCCCTCCCACAAACCAAAAATTTCCAGGTTAGGTGCATTAGTCAGGGGTAAATATAGGATAAGAAAATGGGTGTGCTTGGTTTACTCTTCAGAGGATCGGTGTGGACTTGTTGGGCTGAAGGACCTGTTCCACAGTGTAGCGATTCTAATTCTAACATTCATCTGAATGTTTTCCCTTGCAGTTATGCCACTTTCGGTGTTTAAATTGAATGTGCTTCACTCTGCTTCTCTCCATGACTTTCATTAAGAACTCTGTAGTGTCAATGATTCCAGTCGTATGTTGTTTCAGAACCAAGATATTTGTGCACCTTTTGCTATTTTACACTTCCCAGTGTACAGCAATCCAAGTGGGCCAGGACATTTGAGCAGCTTTGACGTACATCTTTGAACATGTTCAAAACCAGAAATTTTAGGAGAAACTCAACAGGTCTGGCAGCATCTGTGCAGACAGAGAAACAGAGATAGCGTTTCAAGTCCTGCGTGGCCCTTGTTCAGAACTGAAAAGTGCTGCTTAATGCCTTGGCAAAAGTGGACGAGCGATGATAGGAAACAGAGCATGTGGAGGTGCAATGGCACAGAGGAATGGGATTTTAATTGTGGTGAAAAAGAAACAGATATAAGATTGGTGTAAATTAAAGTGTAGATGGCAGACATGGGTTGTCTCTATTGAGTGCAGGATAAACAAGACACAGATGGGATCATTGGGAGGCCAGGAAGTAGAATACATGAAAAATGGAGGACAGCCATAATGGAGTCAGGCTGTGATTTTGAAATTGTATATTAACTCCTGCAGGCTGTAATACATCAAAGTGTAAAGGGAGGTGTTACTCGAGCTTGGGTGGTGTTTCATTGGAACATTTCAGCAGCTCAGGACCGAAATCTTAGGATGAGCGCAAGGTCAATTATTGAAATGGGAAGCAATGAGAGGCTCAGGGTTATTCCTACAGAGTGAAAGTGGTCCTCGAACAAGTCTCTGTTTGGTCTCCTCAATGTAAAGGAGACAGCATTGTGAGCAGCAATGTCAGGAGACCGGATTGAAAGAGTAAAAGTGAAATGCTACTTCACCTGGAAGGTGTGTTTGGGGTCTTGGACAGTGAGGATGGAAGATGTGAATGGGCATGTTTTGCAGCTTCTGTAATTGCATGGGAATGTGTCATGGGGAGTTGGGAAGTGTTCGGGATGATGGAGGGTGTTACAGAAGAAATGGTCTCTGTGAAATGCTGTCAGTGGTAGCGAGAGGAAGATGTGTTTGATAGTGCTGTCCCATTGGAGATGGTGGAATGGTGGAAGATGATTCTGTGAATGTGGATTCCAGTATAGTAGAAGTGAGGACGAGGGGAGATCTATCATTGTTCTGGTAAGGAGGGGACGGAGTGAGGACAGAAGTGCGGGAGATGTAATAGTCACAGCTGAAGGCCCTGTTCAACGGAATTAGCGGATTTCTGATTTGAAGGAAAAGGAGTTCACATCACAGGCAGTTCACTGGAAGGTGGCGTCATCAAACAGAAACAACAGAGATGGAGAAACTGTGAGAATGGAGTCAGCTTCCGCTGATCATGTGTTCAGCTACATGCAGAAGTCCCCCCTGAATGATTGAAAAGAACTAGACATCTAAATTGAGGCTTTCTGTCTCACATCTGATCTGAAGCAGGATGTGGAAGTAGACCCAGAGGAAGGTCAGTGGGTGTACCTGGGCAGACATTCAAGCAGATATCCAATAACGCTCGGAAATTGTTGTTTCTGTTCAAAAAGAAGGACTCAATTAGAAACTGTACCACCCATGGTTGACCAGGATACTATGCTGAGCATTCGTGTAGGGCCAGATTTAGGATGTTTATTTCAGGGACCATAAGCAGATGCTGGGCATGACTTTCAGCTGTGCTTCCTGAATTCCCCCCAGAAACCCCTGCCATTGCTGTTCCATCCTCTTCCCTGCTCCTCTCCCCTTCCTGATTCCAGGTTCTCCATCTCAAATTACAGAGCACATTCTCTCACATTATGGTCCCTGCCCATTTCACCTGAAGGTCTTTGATCCAGTCTACCTTCACTGCACTAGCATCAATCTGCGTTTCGTGCTGCCACCTTGCCTCTGGTCACAGTGTGGCTCGGCCTCTCCATTCATGCTGTTTTAGACCTCCCACTCACATCTGATTCCGCAAAGTTTCATTCTTGGAGTAAACCGTATTGAAAACATCATTCTCCCTTTGCACTGAATTCACACTGTGATCCCAAATCCAAAATGTACACCCAGCCTTCATCTCACTCTGCTAAAGGTGCATGCTGACCGTATGGTATAAGAATTCTTTTTTTTACATAGAACTGGCCAAAGATACGTTTTCCCTGTAGAGATCAACACCCCCCTCAGACAAAGGAATTTGTTTGCTTGACGTCTTATTAGAGCTAGTAAGAGTTTCCTGCTGCCTTAGTATTGTAACATGGAGAACAAACAAATCACAGTGTGAAGTTTGAGATGAGTGTTGTTTACCTGTAATTTTTAATACTGTTACAAATTTGCAGTGCTTATCTTTAAATGCTTGCTCTTGAAGCTAGAATCAGATGGAGTGTTGAGGGGTGACATTCTAGAAGTTTTAATATCATGGGAGGCATGGATAGGGTGTATCGCCAAGGTGTTTTTGAAAGGATAGGAGAGTCCACACATAGATGACGTAGCTTTAAGGTTAAAAGGAGGAAATTTAAAAGGGACAAATGGACAATGTTTTCACACAGAGGGCAATTTTCTTATGGAATGAGCTGCCGGAGGAAGATGCAAATGCAGCTACAACAGTTCAAAGACATTTGGACAAACATAAATGGGAAACGTTCAGAAGCATATGGGCCAAATGCAAGCAGATGAGACTAGTTTGGTTTGGAAAACCTGGTCAGCATGGACAAGTTGGTCCAAAGGGTCTGTTCGTGTGCGATATGACTGTACGAATCTAGAAAGCAAGGAAAAGGGGAAGAAAAGATATGATGTAAGCAAACTGGCAAAAAAATATAAAAGCAAGAAGCGCAATCTTTAATGTGTATATAAAGAAAGTTCAAGATGAATGTATGCCCTTTGGTAGAAATGAAGTCAGGAAAATATATTGAGGACTTTTGGAGGGTATGCCTAGAGGGAACAGACAGATAATTTACACCAGCATTTTATATCATTCCTCACATTAGAAGGCACTGTAAGTATTTCAATGATATAATCAAAATAACAATAGGAGGGAAGTTCTTGAACTGCCTCGAACAAAAGGAACAAGGCATTTTAGTAAACAGATAAGAGTAAGGGTACGCACTTCAGCAGTAATTCGCCGTTGGTTTTAAAAGCGGCGGTTACAGAGTGACTACTGTTATTGTGAGAAATATTTCATAACTCTGGATTTCAAGAATGTTCCAGTGAAACTGGACACCCTACAATGTGGCGTCCCTTTTCAAGAAAACAGCGAGACTGAAAGCAGTAACCATTTAGCCTCAACATTATTGTTGGGAATCTGCTAGAGTCTATTATTAAGGAAAGAATTGCAGGACATTTAGAAAAACTTCACGCAAAGTCAAAATGGTTTTGTGAAAGGCGATCTATATTTTGCCTGTTATATCATGCAAAGTTTTTTTTCTGGAGATTCCTGAGAATGTAACAAGCGGACATGATAAACGGGATCTGGTAGACACGAGGCTTTCTCGAGATTTTCATAAGGTTTCACGAAATAAAACTTGTTACACAGGACAGAAGTTCATAATTTGACAGCTAATATATTAGCATGGGATGACGGTTGGTTAACACATAGAAATCGGACTGTCAGGTTTAATGGATCATCCTGATGAAATCTATCTGCTGGAGTATCACAAATATCAGTCCAATGCAAGATTTAGTTACAATCTATACTGAAAGCCTGAGCTGAGTGCAATATATAACCGAGTTTGAGGATGACACTGAGAACCAAAAGGCAGGCTGTTACTTAATGGAGAGGACACCCACAAAAGGAACAGTGAAAAGGGATGGGATTGTCTTTGTGTCTGAAACATAACGTCAGCATGCTGATGCAGCAAGTAAATAGGTTGGTTCATTAGGCGGGCTCCTGGAATGAAAGGGATTAATTATTGAGTACATCTAAAATGGTGAGGCGTTTATTCATTGTAGTTGAAATGAATGTGGATGATATTACTGAAATGGACAAGATGCAGAGGGGGCTTGACAAGGTAACTTTTGAGAATGTGGATCCAATTCAGGGCAGAGAGTCAAACTCAGGGTTGTAGATACAGAATAAGGAATATCGATTTCAAACTGAGATGCAAAGAAACATCTTCTTTCAGAAGGTAGTGAATGCCTGGAATTCCCTGACCCAGAGGTTGTGGAGACTGGGTAACTGAATGTATTTACAGACTGGCTGGATTGGGTTTTGACATATCAGCGAGTTGAGGGATACAAGGGGTTAGCAGGAAAGTGGAGTTAAGACCTGAAGTAGATCAGCCATGTTTTTATTAAATGACAGTGCAGGCTTGAGGGGCCGAATAGCCTGCTTCTGTTTCTATTTCTTACGTTCTTATGTTATTCTTCTGGAAAGTAACTGGTTATTTTACTGAAAATGGTGTTGTACAATGTTGCATTCAGGGAGAGCGGAGGATTTCTTTGAGCTAACACTGGTAGAGGACTGTATTCACAGCGAATCTGGGTCAGTAACATGACCCACATCTGAAGCAGCAGTTAGAGATGGGAAGCCTGAAAAGAGGGACTGGGGTGCGGGTCAATTCCTGGCTCAGCCTGGATTTTCCAATTACATTTCCCAAACTACATCTCACCATCGGGGTGGCCTCAATCTGCCCCTGTGTAGTAGGTCCGAAGGGTTGAATGGAACATCAGAACATAAGGCTGAGGGACACGAGTGGGACATTCGGCCCTTTACACTACTCCACCAGTAAATAAGGTTGTGGCTCATCTCATTGTGGTCCCAGCTGCACTCTTTTCTCCATGCAGCATTATCCCTGATTCAACTTTCTATGGAAAATCAGATGAAGCCAGCCTCGATATAATATAAAGCTTCAGTCATCCCATACTTCTGGGAAGGAGAATTCCTACGTGAATAAATTCCCACTTTGTGAATTTCTCCTCACTCCGGTTCTGACTGAGGTTGGAGGGTGTCACTGTTTACTTTCTAGTCCCCCTCTTCACTAAATGCATCACATTTTAAATGTGACCAGGTTGGTGATATGGCTGATGATAAAAGTCCTAGACTGGGTCAGGTTCAATGATAGACTGGGTCAGATTCAATGATAAGAACAAGTCAAGCAGATTTCTTTAGTCAGACACAAGTAACTAATATAACTAATGGAGGAGCATGATGGATCTGTGTTTCGCACTGATGCCTCACATTTCCAAGTAGCTGGGTTCAATTCAAACCTCGGGGGTCCTGTATGTGGAGGTTGAACATTCTCCCCGTGTCTGTGTGGGTTTCCTCCCAGTGTTCCAGTTTCCTTCCACAGTCCAAAAATATGCAGCCTAGAGTGGATTGGCCATGCTAATTTGCCCATAGTGCCCAGGGATGTGTATGTTAGGTGAGTTAGTCTTGTGAAATGCAGGGTTACATGGATAGGATGGAGGGCAGGTCTGGCTGGGATGCTGTTCGCTGGGCCAGTGTGGATTTGATGGGCAGAATGCCCTGCCTCCACACGGTTGAAGTTCTATAACAATGTCAAGAAGTTTGGACTATACAAATACCCAGTGGGTATCTAGCTGATACACGCTGCTGAAGGTCTTGTATGTTTCAGTCAGATCACCACTCTTTCTATGAGTAACTATAATATAAGGCCTTAATCCCTGGAATACATGAAGTGAAACATCTATGAACTGCTTCCAATGTAATTATATCCAATCTCAGGGAAGTAGACAAAAAATAACCTCACACCCCAGGTGAGGCTTTTTATTTGTTTCTCAGTGCTATGAGTTTTAGGAACTCTCTTACCCGCAGACCATTGGAGGCAGAGTTATTGAATATTTTTGAGGCACAGACAGAAGGTTCATAAGTAGCAACAGAGTCACGGATTATCAAAGAATGGGCAGGGATGTGCAGCATGGGGAAATGTTGACTGTGGTACAAAATGACACTGCTTCACAACATCCGGCAAAATGAAATGGTAATCTAGAAAACATTTTAAAATGCTAACAGTGATAAAACAGAGTTCTAAGGACCATAGAGCTGCTCTCTCATTAGAGAGAGACTATTTGTGGTAGTTTAAGCTGAGGGTCACCACACCTCGGTTGATGTGTTGAGGGTAAGACAGCGGTAACCTCTGTCAGTGTGGTGAATTGAACCGGCGCTGTTGGCCTCCATCTGTATCGCAAACAAGCCGTCCAACCAACTGAGTGGGAGACAGTGTAACTGTTACAGACAGAAACAGCCACAGGCAAAGGGCAAGGGAAACTTTCATAACAAGGAAAAAGGTACAATTCAGATAACGGTCAAGATAACAGCTGAGGGTAAAAACGTTCTCTGCTAGAAATTGTATATTATGATGAGACAAGTATTTCAAAGCCGTCTTTGGCTGAATACGATAAGGTGAGACAAATGAAATAACCAGAATTACTAAGTGTGATTGGATATCGATAACCATAAAATGAGTGTAGACTTTTGATAGGTCGGTGTAAAATGTGTTTACCATTACATAGATGGAGAAAGCTGATGGAATATATTGTTGGGAGAGTGCGTCCCCTTGGGAAATGCCCTCGAGCAGGCGCTTGAAGAAAACCGGGGTAAAAAGGCCTGAGTGTTGTCTGCTCAGTGACAGAAACCCAGGGAGTTGAATAACTAAAAGTTCATGTAACATGGAACTGAGAAAAGCAGCAGATCAGCCACAAACTTCTCAAATGCTCCAATACGTTTGAAGGGCTGAATGGCCTCGTGATGCATTTGAATTGCATGTTTTTGAAAACTGTACAACTTTGCGTCTTCCCGTTCTGTGTTACATGCTAGGGCATTGACACTTTTCTGAAAATGGGAATTATTTGGAACACTAACTTGAACACTCCAAAATCAGCATTCTTCAGAATATTCTATCAACACATGGGAGAGAGAGAGAGAAGGCTTTGCATGCAATAGTGAGAGTTGTGGACCATGAATCGTGTTCGGGTGTCGGTGCTATAACCAATATACAGTAAGTGTGATGGAGCAGGGAGAATATGGTGCCCTTATCCTGACAGAGTGGGGAAGGTTATTGAAGCTTGTCCTGCATTGCGGAACATTTTTTCAGACCACAGATACTGGTTGGTGAGTTCAGGCCATGCTTGGTGGGTCTTGTGGTGTGGCCTCCTCCTGGAAAAAATCGTCCCCCTCTGTGCAAGCACTTCCACCAGGACCTCCATGCCCCTGTCAACAAACCGCGGTGTAATTGACCCATATCTGTCATGCTCAGGGTAAACTGCAGGGCAGCTCGAAATGGAGAGAGCTCAATCATGTGCCCATTAGCTTTTAAAGATGGAACCAGTGCCAGGGATCACGGACTATCGGGGCTTCCGGGCGGTGGTGAGGAACTCCAGCCATGATGGGTGGGATCGGGCTGGCTTTGAATGACAGGGACACTATGGGGTGGCTGGGTAGTTAATAAGCTGAGTTCGATATGATAGTACCAGAAACCTAGCTCAGCCTCTTGCAGAAAACCCTTCTGTCAGACTCAGTGAAAATCACACAAAGATAAATTATTGTTATATTCAGCCCAATGAGTCATAGACTCTGCTGTGCCCACTTTCAGTTACAGAGCTGCAGAACAAATGCTCATTCAAAACTGTCCATCATCTGAACTCACACCAATATCCGGTTCACCCATCAATCCTGGGAATACTGACACATGTTGCAGGGTACTGTCGAAATAACTTCATATCAGCATGCTGAAACGTGTGATCCTCAATGAATTTCCTCAATGATATTATCTCAATCTCCCTCTCTCTTTTTCCCAAAATTCTTTTGTTTGTTGTTATTTAAACTGATTTCCCCACCATCTCTCTCCGGCAGTGATTTT
Source organism: Chiloscyllium punctatum (assembly GCF_047496795.1). Lineage (NCBI taxonomy): Eukaryota > Metazoa > Chordata > Chondrichthyes > Orectolobiformes > Hemiscylliidae > Chiloscyllium > Chiloscyllium punctatum. The sequence goes on from NC_092759.1 coordinate 63,637,197, forward strand.
CATACCCACAGCACCCGTTGTCAAGGCACAATGGAGATATGGAGCTGTAAATGGATGGGAATTGCACATCCTTTCACTTCCAGTATGGCTGCACGTTTCCCCATGCTGGGCAGTGATCTAACACAGTGTTACTGAACAATGCACTGGGGTGGTGTGCACAGCTCTACATGTTTGGAGGGTAACTGCTCCCGGTTTACAGACCAATTCACTGCTTGTCACTGTACAGCTACCCATACTGAACAGAAACCTGTTTATAAAGCAAGACACTAGTGCGGGCTGCATATCACCCCATGCTGGACAGACCGTTTCATCTGGATTACTGAATCAATGCCCCGGTGTGTCTGTGCTGGTCCCCATGTTGGACAAATAGCCAGTGGCCTGGTGAGACTTACGCAGTGCTCCAACCTGGAGAGATTGCTGGGTTGTACTGAGCCTCGTCTGCACAGTGCTCCATTCTGGAAGATTGCTGAGTTGCATGAGCCGTGTCTGTACAATGATCCATCCTGGAGATTGCTGTGTTGAACTGAGCCTGGTCTGCACAGTGCTCCGTGCTGAGCAGGTATCTCATCTAGGTTAATAGGTGTCTGGGCTGGATCTGTGAAGTGGATTGAGTATCCGGTATAATTCCTTATCAAGCTATCACTCCTTCAGCTCGGCGCAGTCTGCTGTTAAACCCCGTATTTCTGCAACATGTTGTCCATTAAGTAATTAACCAATTAAAACATGAATATCTGTCCTTCTTGCGATGCACATGAGCAGATGTACCTGAAAATATATGATGAAGGTCGTGTCATCATATATTGCAGAAAGTTTTCTTATTTTAAATGTAAATATGATGTTTTCTGTTTCAGATGCAATTCGCTTGGTCAAAATATTCGACATTCAGCAAAATACAATATATTCAAACACCGTCAATAAAATACAATAAAAACAAGAGCAACTTGTAATAACTTAATTCTATTGGAAAACATAACAAAATAATAGATTATTTAACTACTATACAGTAACTACTCCAAAATGGCAGCATCAAATAAACACCCGCTTTTCACAAAGCAAATTCAGGAAACAGATTGTCTCACATGCATTTCTCCAATCCAGGAGGAACGAACATCAATGGACAATTCTGAGAGAAATTTCAAAGAGAGAGTGCAGCAGCCGGGAGAGATTTCCTGCCTTCCAACCCTGCTGAGACCCTACCAATAACTGGCAAAAGGTAAAACTATCAATCCTGCTTCTATGAGAGCTTGGCCATCACTCCACAGGACCAGAGTTTCCCTCGTCCATAATTAAGGGGCTTCTTTGAACCTGTTGTCCCGTAGTATCAGGGGTAGCGTCATCCTCAACATGACAGGGATCAGCAGCTCCAGAGAGGGGGAGAGGAAGTGAATCAGCTCAACAGACTGAAATGTTCCAGCAATGGATCCGAATCTGAGAATATTACATTGGAATGTCACTACAATGAACGGGAGTTTATCTTTGGGTCTTTACTGGCTTTCTCAGGATTGGCCATCATTAAAGTTGCGGATCGAAGCCGTACTGAGGATTATTCAAGCTGGTTGCTACCCCATACTCACTATTATTGGTCTTCCTGGTAAGTCTATCCCTGTCAATTCTATAAACTATGGTGAAAATCATTGCTAATTCTGTTATTTATATTTCGTAACGACGTAGAGTATTTTATTCAGTTTCAGTCACAAACTCCATTTCCTTTAAATTAATTTCAGACTCTTCACTCATAAACATCTCAGAAGGAACATGGCTGTTCATAACCTCAACCTGACTTTTGCCCTGAACTGTTCTATGTCTCAGTATTCCCTCTGTCATCGAACCTGCCCACACCCAACTTGATAATATCCTTCGTCTCCACCTCTGCCTCAATGCTGTTGCTGAATTAAACATCATCTAGCCCTTTGTTAACTTCAGAATTTATGGCTCCCATTGTATTCTGACCCCGCTACCCGTGACAAATATTTTGACCACAAACTTGTTGCCATCACTACAGGTACTTCACAACAGGTACTCTGTATGAGATTCATAATGTCACTGCACGTGTAATTCAGAGGCAAAGGTGATGACTCTAAAGGCTTTGATTGAAATCCTACCATAGCTGATGACTGAACTTAAAGTCGAATGACAAAACTTGGAATGAAATTTCACCGATGGAAAAAATAAACAATCAGGATTTCTTTTAATATTTCACTGATAGCCTTTGGTAAAGAAACTTAACATTATTGCCCGGTCTGGACTAAGGGCGACTTAAGTTCCACAACAAAAAAATTGGCTCCATGTTGTCTTGACAAACAGCCTCACAGTCAAGGGCAATTAGGATGGACAACACATGCTGCCCTTGCCAGTGGTGCTGGCATAGCATGAAACAACAACATTAAAGGTGAAATAACCCAAGGAACTGTGGATAATGGAGATCTGAAATAAAATTCTCCAGTGTCCAGAGAGAGAGAGAGAGACGATGGAAAAGAAAACAAAAGGACTTTCCCATATTCCCAAATATCGCGTCCATTTAGGTATGTCCCTGATTAAAGTGAGTTATATTCCATGTGTCTCTCTTCTCTGAGTGTGATGATCTATTCTTTTGGCAATACTGGTGCTGCCCTTACAGTTGCTGAAATACAGAAGAAGGAAATGTTACAGAGTCAGCTGCTTCTTTGGAGAGAGGAACTGTTACTGTGGGGCTTTAGAGAGATGCAACAGCTTTCTCAGCCAGGAAGAGAAACTAAGGAGAGGGAGCCATTTTCAACACTGAATGGGTGCACTTTGTGTGGGGGGCATTGACTTATTGCTGTCATTAGAATGTCAGTGGAGTTTCTGTGGATGGTGTTCTCAGGTTTGTTTTGTCAGCTGCTGAGTTCATTCAGGGAGACCCGAGGGTCTGGTGACCGCACTCTGGACACTGCATTTACAGAGTGTCTGGGTCCATGGTAAACAAATGGAGCGAAGACTACACAGAAGGGAAGATCTGGAAACAAGGAGGAGCAAAGTACTGCAACTTCCTTCCTGGGATTTCCAGGAACATTTGTCTAAGCTGGACCCAGTCAGGTGTAAAGTGTGAAACCAGCTCGTTTCAAACATGAGGTGCTGACTGAGCTGAGTCCCACCTTCAATATAACCTGTAGCCTCACACCCGGGACAGGACTGTGCTGACTCTTACTATGAATTTACCTGTTTTAATTCTGGAGCTTTCCAGGCAGGAGTGGGTAATGTATCCACCATCTCTGAAGTGTAGTCCTCCGATATATAATGAGCTGACAGAAGCCACCTGCCTGCTGAGAGGAATGCATTGGTTCCATCTCCACAGGGGAAGGTACAGAAACCAACTTCCAGATATACTCGAGAGAAGGTGAAAATGAGGAAATGTAGTAAATTAGAATTAATGCAGATAATCCTTTTGGAAATCTAATTGAACTGATGTTTAATAAGTTGTTGCATCTGATGACTTACATCCTAGAGTATTGAGATGAAAACAGAGCCAGCGAAAAAATTGTTGATTATTCTTCAAGGCTAGTTAGATTCTGGAAAGGATCCTACAGACTGGAAGTCAGCTATTGGAAACATAAAAATTTAAAACAGGACGGAGAGGGAAAACATAAAACTAAATAGCTTGATGTTAGCTGTGAGGAAAAAAAAAGTCATTCGCACCTTTTATAAGGAACGTGACAACGAGACACTTGGAAAATAATGATATGATTTGGTAGAATCGGCCTAGATTCAGGAAAGGGAAATAGTCATCGATAAACATTTTTGTGGAGACTGTGCATTGTGCCATCGACATTTGAGAACCAATGGGAGTGGACTATTTGAGTTTTTAGAAGACGCTTGACCTGATTGAATACAAGTGAGTGGGGAATGTGAGATTCCATGGGTATGTCGGGGAGGAATATATACCATATGGATTAAACATTGGCAATTGAGATACGAGAAAAAATCTTTTTTTTTCTATGGACTGAAGGACTGATGGGTGGCAGCAGGATCAGTGTTTGGGCAATAGCTGTTCAGAAGGTATAAAAATGATTCAGATGTGAACAGCAAATATCATCATCTGCATTTATATTTATTAAATGGTGAGAGATTGGGAAGTGCTATTGTTGAAAAGGGCCTGGAAGTCCTTGGTCACAATTCGCAAACAGAATTCTTATGGGGCAGGAAGTAACTGATATGTGGCTGTTCATGCAAAATGATTGAAGCACCAGAGTTAGAACATCTTTCCCATTGGTCGTGTTTTGTTGAGAGAGTATTTGTTTGGTCTGCTTTATAGATAATGATCTCTTTGTCACCGAGACAGCACAAAGGAGATTTTCCAGACTAAACCCTGGCATGATGGTACCACGCAGAGTGAGTCCAGTGACTGTGTGATTAATGTGAAGGGCTCTGAGAAAATAAGAAGCTGAAACTTGATGATTATGGACGGACATTCATTTTGTCCCAAACAGTTGAATAGTGTGAAAATTCCATCCTTTTCATTGGATGATTGATACCCGATAGTTTACATGCATCTGCAGAGTCCCGTGTCGATTGACAGAGAGCTACAGGCTCTGAATGAACTCGGGACACTTGAATGCACAGTTAGTGTTTGACACAGCATTGAATGTCACTTTGTGCACAATCCTGTCAGCAGCTACTTTCACTTCATTTTGAAAGAGTTAGTCATTCCCCACCAGCTTCTGACCTCCATGGATCTGCCTTCTTGGAGATTGAAAGCAATTATTTGGAAAATACTTTAAAAAGGTTGGCTTCATTTTGAATGCCAGAAAACCATGTTAAAGTAACACTTATGTACTATGACTAATAAAGTCATGTGCATCAAGTTGGAGCAGTCTATCTGTGCAGCCCCTGCTCCATTTGTTTGCAACGTTAAAACATCTCTAACCCTTTCCTGTTCCTCTGTTGGTGGCTTGAGAAGTTGAATGACCTCTTCCTGCTCCTTTTTCATGACACTGGGAGTAAAATGGTCTCTTTCTGATCCTTTGTAAGTGGGTGTTGGAGTGAGCAGATTCCTTCTCTTCCTGTTTTAGAGGCAGGAGGGACTGAATGGGCTATCCCTCTTTTTGCTCCGTAGTTTAGATGGACTGAATGGCTTCCTCATATTCTTGTGAAACCAGATTGAATTGCTCAATGTGCTCCTCATTTTACTGTGGAAATGTATAGTGCTGTAGCATGAATGTTACCCAGATATTGATAGCACAACCTTGAATGTTGTCCAGGTCTACTTGCACATGGACACAGACTGCTTCAAGAGCTGAAGAGGGACAACTTGTTCTAAACATTATGTAAACTTCAGTGAATATCCCCACTTCTGCTATGTATTGACTCAATGAGCTGAAAGGCCTCCTTCCAAACTGCAGGATTCCCCGCTGACAAACAGAAGATACCTGGGCTGAGGGAGCTACCTTGTGGATCTCCTACCTAGATGCCCCATGGCCGAGATGATTGATGCTGACCAATGGTAATCATCTTCCCTTGTACCGTGAATGATTCCAAACAGTGGAGAGGTCACAATAGATTCTCAATAAGTGTGATTTTCCTCAGGCTCCTTGATCTCATCCTCAGTCAAATACTGCCTTGAGTTCAGGGCCAGTCTCTCTTACCTGAGCCCCTGTGTTCCCTCTGTTGCTCATATCAATAGGTCATGATGTAGAAGCAGAGAATGCTGTCTTCAAACAGAGGGTAGTGAATGTCAGGAATTCTCTTACGCAGAGAGTTAGGGGAGCTAGATCACTGAAAGGGACCGGTGGCGTTTTGCAGGGATCGGCTCTGGAACCCCTATCCTTTGTTATTTCTATAAATGACTTGGATGGGGGTTTGGAATAGTGGGTTGACAAGTTTGCCAATGACACAAAGGTTGTTGGAGTGGTACAGAATGTGGACGGCTTTTGTAGGTTGCAACGGGGCATTGACCACTCTCCCCCTCTCTCTCCCTATTCTCTCACACCCCTCTCTCACAACCCCTCTCTCTCTCACCACCCTCTCTCTCCCTATTCTCTCACACCCCTCTCTCACAACCCCTTTCTCTCACACCCCCCCTCTCATACCTTTTCTTTCAACCTTCTCTCACACACCCCCTCTCTGTCACCACTTCTCTCTCAGCCCTCTCTCTCTCCCACTCTGTCTCTCAGCCCCTTTCTCTCTCATCCCCTTTCTCTCACCCCGCTCTCTGTCTGTCCTCTCTCCCCTCTCTCGCTCACCCTCCATTACCCTCTCACACTCTCTCATACACACAAGCACACGCTCATTCTCTCCCTCTGTCTCACACCCCTCTCTCTCACCCCCTCTCTCTCACCCCCTTTTTCCCTGCCCCCTCTATCTCTATCCCTTCTCTCTCACACCCTCTCTCTCTCAACCCACACTCACTCTCAGCCCCCTTTCTCTCTCACACCCCTCTCTCTCACCCCGCACTCTCTCTCATCTCTCCCCTCTCTCTCACTCCCTCCCTCTCTCTGACACCCTCTCTCTCTCACCCCCCTCTCCCCCCTCTCACCACCTCCTTTCTCTCACCCCTCTCTCTCTCATCCCTCGCTCTCTCACCCCTCTGCCTCTCACCTCCTCCATCTCTCACCAACTCTCTCTCTCACCTCCTCCATCTCTCATCCGTCTTCTCTCATCTCACCTCTCTCTCACCCTCCTCTCTCTCACCCCTCTAAATGTATCATCCCTCTCTCTCTGTCCTCTACCTCTCACTTCATCTCTCTGACACCTCGCCACTCTCTCCCCACTCCCACCTCCCCTTCTTTTCCCCCTCTCTCACCCGCCCTCTTATCCCTATCTCTCGCCCCCCTCTCTCATCCCCTCTCTTTCACCTCCTCTTTATCTCACCCCTCTCTCACACCCCCTCTCTGACACCCCTTTCTCTCTCTCAGCCCCTCTCTCAACCCTTCTCTCTTTCACCCTCTCTTTCTCTCTCTCACCCTCCTTCTCTCTAACACTCCCTCTCTCTCACACACAACCATCACTCTCTCTTCCCTCACTCTCACACCTCTCTCTCACTAAAATCTCTCTCTCACCCCCCTCTCTGTCACACCTCTCTCTCTCAGCTCCCTATCTCGCTCACCCCCACTCAACCCACTATCTCTCTGATCTCTCACCTCTCTCTCACCCCCTCACTCTCTCTCTCACCCCCCTCTCTCGCCCTCCTACTCTCCCTCCCCACTCTCTCACGAACACTCTCTCTCTCACCCGCCTCTGTCTCACACCCCCATCTCTCAACCCCTCCTCTCTGTCACACCCCTTCTCTCTCACACCACCTCTCTCACCCCCCCCTCTCTCACACCACTTCTGTCACCCCCTCTCTCCCGCCCTCCCCGTCTCCCCGCCAATCCCTCCCCACCTCTCCCCCTCTCCAACCCCCTTCTTTCTCCCACATTTCTCTGCACATCTCTCTCTATGACACGCCTCGCTCTCACCAACACCCTCTCTCACTCTCACCCCTCTCCCTCAACCCCTCTCTTTCTCACTCCTTCTCTCTCTCACACCTCTCTCTCATACCCCTTCTCTCGCACCACCTCTCTCAACCACTCTCTCTCAGGCCCTCTCTCTCTCTCACCCCACTCTCTCATCCCCTGTCTCTTTCACTCCTGCTGTCTCTTCTCCCCGATCACTCTCACACCCCCTCTCTCCCTCGCCCCTTTCTCTCCCAACCTCTCTCTCACCACTCTCTCCCTCACCCCTCTCTCCCCCTCTCTCCCCTCTCTACCAGTCTCTCTGACACCCCTTTCTCTCTTACCCTCGCGCTCTCCCAGCCCTCCCTCTCACACACTCTCTTTCTCTCACTCCCCTCCCTCTCTCTCTCACCCCTCTCGCTCCCACACTCTCTCTTCTCTGTCTCACCCCAGCTCTCTCTCTCATCACCCCTCTCATTCGCACCCTCCTCTCTCTCACCAACCTCTCTCTCGCTCCCTCTCTCTCTTACCTCTCTCGCTCTCAACACCCCCTCTGCCCCTCTCTCTCTCAGCTCCCACTCCCTCTCTCTCAACCCCTCTCTCACCCACCCTCTCTCACACCCCTCTCTCAGCTCCCTTTCGCTCTCACCCCCTCTCCCTCTCACCCCCTCTCTCTCACCCCCCTTTCTCTCACCCGCCTCTCTCACCCCCTCTCTCACCACCCAAACCCATCTCTCTCACATCTCTCACAGCACCCCTCACAGCACCTCTCTCAGCCCCCTCAGCTCCTCACTCCCCTCTCTGACACACCTCGATCACCCCCTCTCCTACTCCCTCACCCCTCCCTCTCTCACCCACATCCTCTCACCCACCTCTTCCTCCCCCTCCCATCACCCCCTCACATCCCTCTCTCTCTCACCACACTCTCTCATCCCTCTTTATTTCTCTCACACCCTTCTTTTTCACACCTCTCTCATACCCCTCTCCCTCTCGCACCACTCTGTCTGACCCTCTCTCCCCACCACTCTCTCCCCCCTCTCCCCACTTTCTCCCCCTCCCACCCCTCTCTCTCACCACTCTCTCTCTCACCGCTCTGTCTCTTACCACTTCCCTCACCCAACACCTCCCTCTCTCACCTCCTCCATCTCTCACCCTTCCTATCTCACCTCCCCTCTCTCACCCCCTTACTCTCGCTCATCCCTCCAACTCTCTCACCCCTCTCTCTCTGAACTTTAACTCTCTCACTCACTCTGTCTGACATCTCTCCGCCCTCTCCCCACTCACTTCTCTCTCCACCTCTCCCCCTCCCTCTTACCCCCTCTCTTTCCCCGCTCTCCCTCACCCCCTTCTCTCACCCACTCTCTCACCCCTCTCTCACATCCCCTCTCTGTCACCCCTCTATCTCAGCCCCTCTCTCTCAACCCTTTTGTCTCTCCCAACTACCTCTTTCAACCCCTCCCTCTCTCACCTCCTCCCTCTCTCACCCTCCTCTCTCACCTCCCCTCTCTCTCACCTCTCTACCTCTCTCATCCCTCTAACTCTCTCAACCCTCTCTCTGTAACATCTCCGCCCTCTTCCCAAACCCCCTCTCCCCTTCTCTCCCCCTCTTTCACCTGCCTTCTCTCACACCCCTCTCTCACCGCCTCTCTCTCATCCCGTCTCTTTCACCCTCTCTCTCTCACACCCCCTCTCTGTTATCCGTCTCTCTCGCTCAGCCCCTCAACCCCTCTCTCTCAGCCCCCTTTCTCTCCCACCCTCTCTCACACCCCGCTCTCTCATCTCTCCCTCTGTCTCTCACCCTCCCTCTCTCTCTCACACGCTCTCTCTTACACACCCTCACTCTCTCTCTCACTCCCTCTATCTCATCCTCTCTCTCTCACCCCCTCTCTCTCAGCCCCCCTGGCTCTCACAGCCTCTCTATCTCATCCCTCTCTCTCTCTCTTTCTCTCACATACTCCCTCTCTCTCAGCCTCCTTTCTTTCTCACCCCCGCTCTCTCATCCCGCTCTCTCACTCTCTCTCATCCCTCTCTCTCAGCCCCTCTTTCTCTCACCGCCTCATTTTCTCACCCCTCTCTCTCACCCCCTCTCTCTCAGCCCCTTTCTCTTTCATCACCCCTCTCTCTCTTCCAGCTCTCTCTCTCACCCTCTCTCTCTCAGCCCCCTTTCTATATCAGCCCCCTCATACCCCCTCTCTCTCAACCCCCTCGTACATCCCACTCTCTCACCCCCTCTCACACCACACCCTCTCTCGCTCAGCCCCCCTCTCTCAGCCCCCTCTCTCTCACACCCTGTCTCTCGCACCTCTCTGTCTCTCATCCCGTCTCTCTCACCCCCTCTCTCTCACCCCCTCTATTTCTCAGCCCCGCTCTCCCTCAACCTCTCTCTCTCCCACCACCTTTCTCTCTAACATTGCTCTCTCTCTCTCCCCCTCGCACTCTTTCACCCTCTCTCCCTCTCTTTCACCCCTTTCTCTCTCAGCTTGCTCCCGCCCTCCCCCTCGCTCACTCTCACCGCCTCTCTCTCATACCTCTCTCTCATCGTCTCTGACTCTTTCCCTGTCTCTCACCCGCTCTCTCGCTCTCTCAAACCCCTCTCTCTAATCCCCCTATCTCTCATCCCTCGATCTCTCTCTCTCTCTCACCCTTCTCTCTCTTTCACAGCACCCTTCTCTCTCACCCCCTCTGTTTCATCCCTTCTCTCTAACCCCATCACCTGCTCTCACTCTCACACTCCTTCACTCTCTTACCCCCTCTCTATCTCGCCCCCTCCCTCTTTCCCACCCTGGCTATGTCTCTTTCTTATCCCCTCTCTCTCCTTCTCACTCCCTCTTGCTCTCACACCATCTCAGTCTCGCACCATCTCTCTCAACCTCTCTCTCTCTCTTCCCCCCACCCCCTCTACCACTCCCTCTCTGTCTCACCTCCACTCTTTCTCGGACCCATACTCTTCCCCTTTGTCTTTCCCCTTTGTCTCTCCTCCTTTCTCTCTCACCGACCTCACATCGCCCTCTGTCACTCACTCGCTCTCTCGCATCCCACTCCCTCACCGACACCTCTCTCTCTCCCACCCTCTTTGTCTCACCATCTCTTTCTCACCCCTCTCTCTGTCAACCTGTCTCTCTCAACCTCCTTCTCTCTAAACCCCTCTCTCACTCTCCCCACTCTCTCACCCCCCTCTCAAAAAACCCATTCTCTTTCACCCCCTCTCTTTCTCACCTGTCTCTCTCAACCTGTCTATCTCAACCCCCATCTCTCTCTCCTCTCTCTCTTTCGCCCCTCTTCCTTTCTCAGCTCTATCTCCCATTCTCACCCCTATCTCTCTTACCCCTCTCTCTCTCAACCCCTTTGTCCCAACCCCTCTCTCGCTCTCACCCTCTGTCTCACCCTGTCTCACTTACCCTCTGTCTCTCACCCCCCCTTCCCCTCGCTCTCTCACCCGTTCTCTCTCGCTCTCTCAAACCCCTCTCTCCATCCCCCCTCTCTCTCACGTCTCGCTCTCACTCACTCTCCCCTCTCTCATTTTCCCTCACTCCCTATCTGCTCTCTCTTCCCTGTCTCTCCGCGCTCTATTCCCTCATTCTCCATCCCCTCTTTCTCTCCCCACTCTCTCTCCCCAATGTCTCCCTCTTCTCACCCCCTCTCTCTTCCTCCTCTTTCTTCCCATCCTCTCTCACCTTCCCGTCTCTCGCCCCCCTTGTCCCCCTCTCTCGCCCTCTCTCTCATAGTCTCCTCCCCTGTCTCTCTCTCTCTCCCTCCCCTATATCTCTCTTACCCACCTCCCTCCGTGCCTTTCTCTCCCCACCTCCCATCGTTTCTTTTTGACTGAATCTCTCTCTCGCCCTCATTCTCTATCGGACACATTCTGTCTCCCTCGTTCTTCCCTCTCCTTCTTACCCAAAAATTGGGGATGGGGTGGGGGGTTGATGGTGGTCAGGCTGCGTGTGGTTTGGTGGGGATGGGATGTTGGAAGTAGGAGGAGGGAAAATTGGGTAGAGACGGAATTGTGGGAGGGATACAGAGAGGCATGAGAGAGAGATGGGGGGATGGGGACAGGGAAGAGTGGAGGCAGGTGGAGAAAACAGGTTAGGGGATGTGTGAGTGAGAGGGGGATGAGGGAGAGTAAAAGGGAGAGGTGTTGAGAAAGAGAGAATGTGCAGAATGAGAGAGAGGGAGAGAAGTGATGAGAAAGAAGAGGAGAGAGGAAATGGGGAATTCAGTCTGCAGTGGGAGGGCAGAGGGAGTTAAAACCCAGCTCCTGAGCTCAGGGAGCCGTACCCTGCCCTTCCCTCAGGACCAGGACTTGGGGCTGAGTCTGCCTCTCTCCAGCTCAGTTTCTTCAACACAAAGACACACAACAACATCGGTCACTCTGCTGCTCGGCACGCTTTAATCAACATTTTTATTGTTTACAAATGGAAGTGATGGATACAGTCAGTGGGATGGTGCCTTTTCTCACTGGCCCCTGAGTCGTGAGAAACATTGAAATGTTTCCCTGTTACCCCCCTGTGGGATAAGGATGGACAAACCAGCGCTACCCTCAGTCTGTTACCATAGCGACAGGCTGCTCCATCACTGAAACACTGAACTGAAATGAGAAAATCCCGGATGGATTGATTAATGAGGGAATTTGATGGATGGATGGATTTGGTTGAAGGGATATTTCAGCACATTCTTCAGCTGCTGCCTGAACTTAGTCTGGGTCACGGCATAAATCGCAGTGTTTGTGCAGCAACTGAGGAGCTGCAGCATGAAGCCCAATTCCCGCACAAAGGGCTGGAGATACATAGACTGATACCCAATCCACCAGATCCGTCTCCATACAGAATACAGCATGAACGTTGACCATAACAGGATGAAATTGGCCGAGATCACAAACAGTAAAATGATGGATTTTTTTCGGTTTCTCATTTCAGTGTCAGACTGAGCGTCCCCATTGGTGTGAGCGCGGAGTCTCCTGCGGGCTCTGCTGGTCACTACAATGTATCTGACGGTGAGAACATTGAGCAGCAGAATCAGGAGAAATGGGACACACGGGGTTAGAATGTGGTGGAGGAACTCGATTGTGCCCCAGACACTGGAGAATAGAACAGCGTTTGTTACAAAACAAAACCAGGGGTCGTTCACCATCCGATACCGAGCCGTGAGCATAAAATACCAGGAAATGTTCCTTAAACAGCTCAGCACAGTCACTGCTCCCAGAACCACAGCCGCCGTTTTCTCACTGCAATATTTACTTTTCAGCTTCTGGCAACAAATGGCCACAAACCGATCAAAGGTGAAAGTGACAGTGAACCAGACAGAGCAGTCCGTGGCTGTATAAAGCAGGACGGCGTGGATATTACACACGCGGACAGAGCGCACCAGGAAATAAAAATGTTCCTGACAAACAATGGGAATGTGTCTCAGGATCAGGTCGAGGATAATGACCAGGAGATCCGCCGCTGCCATGGCCCCCAGGTAACGTCTGACACATGGAGACAATCCACAATCTTTATAAAGCAGGACGTAGATGGTCACTACGTTAACTGTGAGGAACGAAAACAAACCCATTATCCATCAGCCTGGAGGCAAAGGGACCCGTTTGATTGGGGACCCAGTGAGATTTTCAAATGTGTCCCTGTATTCAGGGATTTATTAAAATAATTGGAGCTGGAATAACAAATGGGACGGTCGGAATTACTGACAAAAATGTGACTTAAATCAAAAGAAACCCTCCCTCCTCAAACACACAGAGACACAAATATAAGGACAAATGGTTTCTAGAACATTCCCACACACTCGATCACTCGAGAGCAGACACAGGTCGCTCCTTCCCAGTTCCAAATACGGAGGTTGGAAACGTTGCTGTCCTGAAGGATTCTCTCCCAGTTTCCTGAAGACAAACGGAGTTTGGGAATTTCTGTCCTTTGATCTAAATTGTGGTCTATCCTGTGTCGTGAAGAAATGTAAACGCAGGGAAAAACGTATTCACCCCTTTATCTGCCTGAAGGGCCTTCGGAACAGTGTCTCCTCTTCCTGGAACGGGATCTCTTCCCTCGGGATCTTTTCGTTTGTTCAATTCACTGACGTCCGGCCGTTCACAAACAAACAATGTCAGGGACGGAACATTCCAGAGAATGTCAGTTATAGAATGTCGGGGACAGAACGTTCCGGGGAATGTCAGTTTCAGAATGTCGGGGACAGAACGTTCCGTGGAGTGTCAGTTATAGAATGTCGGGGATAGAATATTCCGGGTAATGTCAGTTATAGAATGTCAGGAACAGAACGTCCCGGGAAATGTCTGTAATCGAATGTCGGGGACAGAACGTTCCGGGGAATGTCAATTATAGAATGTTGAGGACAGAACGTTCTGGGGAATGTCAGTTATAGAATGTCGGGGGCAGAACATTCTGGGAATGGCAGTTATAAAATGTTGGAGACAGAACGTTCCAGGGAACACCTTGACCTGTCCATCACCTTTCCCCCCCCATCCACCCCACCAATATGAGGTACTGTACCTGGTCATATTGTAACATTAATGGGTTGAGAGACGGAGGATCCAATCGCAGGAATGGGAATAAAGGCATTGCCAGATCAGCTGAAAGGGTGAGATATACCACATTCTCAATCCACCTCACAGAACCAGCCCAGACACCATCAACCCAGAGGAGATATCAGATCACCGTGGAACACTGTATAGACCAGGCCAGTGTCCTGCTCAGTACAACCCAGCAATCTGTACAGCGTGGAACACTGCACAGATCAGATCTATAAACCCAGACTAGATATCTGTCCAGCGCAGTGAGCTGTGCACACCACAGCAGTGCATTGATCTGTGAGCCCAGGCGAGATATCTGTATAGCACCGGGAGAAGTGCAGACCATCGCAGTGCATTGATCTATAAACCCGGATTAGATACCTGTCCAGCACCGGGAGAATTGCAGACCACAGCAGGGCATTGACTGGCTTTGTGTGTGGGATATCATGTCTCACAAACTTGATTGCGTTTTTTGAAGAAGCAACAAAGAAGATTGATGAGGGCAGAGCAGTGGATGTGATCCATATGGACTTCAGTAAGGTGCTAGACAAGGTTCCCCATGGGAGACTCATTAGCACGTTAGATCTCATGGAATACAGGGAGAAGTAGCCATTAGGATATAGAACTGGTTCAAAGGTAGAAGACAGAGAGTGGTGGTTGAGGATTGTTTTTCAGATCGGAGGCCTGTGACCAGTGGAGTGCCACAAGGAACGGTGCTGGGCCCTCTACTTTTTGTCATTTACATAAATGATTTGGATGCGAGCATAAGAGGTACAGTTAGTACGTTTTCAGATGACACCAACATTGCAGATGTAGTGGACAGCGAAGAGGGTTACCTCAGTTTCCAACAGGATCTGGACCAGATGGGCCAATGGGCTGAGAGATGGCAGATGGAGTTTAATTCAGGTAATTGCGAGGTGCTGCATTTTGGGAAAGCAGAGCATAGCAGGACTTATACTTTTAATGGTAAGATCCTAGGGAGTGTTGCTGAACAAAGAGACCTTGGAGCACAGGTTCATAGCTCCTTGAAAGTGGAGCCGCAGGTAGATTGGATAGTGAAGAAGGTGTTTGGTAGGCTTTCCTTTATTGGTCAGAGTACCGAGGACACGTTGCGGCTGTACAGGACATTGATTAGGTCACTGTTGGAATATTGCATGCAATTCTGGTCTCCTTCCTATCGGAAAGATGTTGTGAAACTTGAAAGGGTTCAGAAAAGATTTACAAAGAGGTTGCCAGGATTAGAGGATTTGAGCTACAGGGATAGGCTGGGGCTGTTTTCCCTGGAGTGTCGGAGGCTGAAGGGTGACCTTATAGATGTTTAAAAAATTATGAGAGGCATGGATAGGCTATGATAAATAGACAAAGTCTTTTCCCTGGGGTCAGGGAGTCCAGAACTAGATGGCATAGGTTTAGTTTGAGAGGGGAAAGATATGAAAGAGACCTAAGGGACAACTTTTTCACGCAGAAGGTGGTACGTTTATGGAGTGAGCTGCCAGAGGAAGTGGTGGAGGCTGGTACAATTGCAACATTTAAGAGGCATTCGGATGGGTAAATTAATAGGAAGGGTTTGGAGGGATATGGGCCGGGTGCCAGCAGGTGGGACTAGATTGGGTTGGGATATCTAGTCGGCATGGACAGGTTGGACCGAAGGGTCTGTTTCCTTGCTGTACATCTCTATGATTCTGTAACTCTATAACTCACTCCGGGCTACCTGTATTCTGTATATAAACCACCCTGAAACACTCGATTAGACTCCAGGTTGTAACTCACTCCGGGGTATCTGATACTTTGTATATTAACCACCCTGAACCCATTGATTTGATTCCAGACTGTAACTCACTCTGGGCTACATGTTATTCTGTATATTAACCACCCTGAATCCATTGATTTGATTCCACTTCCTGTCATGTTAAGCTCATGTTCCCAACACAATCTAATCTCAATAATGATCAATGTATCACTGGTCCTCCTATCTGCTGGCACTAACATCATGTTAACTGACTGATGTTAAGGGGGGGGGGGGGGGGGGGAAGAGAGAGAGGGACAGAGAGAGAGGGAAAGAGAGAGAGATGGACACAGTGAGAGAGATAGGGACACAGAGAGAGGGGCAAGAGAGAGAGAGCGAGAGAGAGGGGGACAGAGTGGGAGAAGAGAGAGGGACAGAGAGTGAGACGGACAGAGAGAGAGGGACAGAGACAGAGAGAGGGACATAGAGAGGGACAGAGAGTGAGAGGGACAGAGACAAAGAGAGAGACAGAGAGATATCGAGAGAGGGACAGAGACAAAGATGGAGAGAGAGAGTGGTACAGAGAGGCAGAGACTGAGAGAGGGACAGAGAGAGAGGAACAGAGACAGAGAGGGACACAGAGAGAGGGACACAGAGAGGGAGAAAGGGACAGAGAGTGTGAGAGGGACACAGAGTGAGGGACAGAGAGAGAGAGGGACAGACAAACACAGAGAGTGTGGGACATAGGGACACAGAGAGCGGGACATCGAAAGAGAGAGAGGGACAGAGAGACAGAGAGAGAAGGGACACAGAGACAGAGGGACAGAGAGAAAGGCACAGAGAGAGAGGGACATAGAAAGAGAGAGATGGACAGAGGCACACAGAGAGAGAGGGACAGACGGAGAGAGAGAGGGACAGATGGACAGAGAGACAGAGAGAGACAGAGAGACAGAGAGACAGAGAGACAGAGAGAGAGGGACAAAGAGAAAGAGAGAGGGACAGAGAGAGAGACAGACAGAGAGAGGGATGGATAGAGAGACAGAGAAAGAGGGATGGAGGGATAGAGACAGAGAGAGAGTGACAGAGAGAGAGAACAAGACAGCGACAGAGAGACGGTCACAGAGAGAGAGAGGGACAGAGATATAGAAGGACAGAGAGACAGAGAGAGAGAGACTCAGAGATCGAGGGACAGAGAGAGAGAGGGACAGAGAGACAGAGGGACACAGAGAGGGGAGAGGGACAGGGAGAAAGAGGGACAGGGACAGAGAGAAGGACAGAGAGAGAGAGAAACAGAGAGAGTGAGAGGGACAGAGAGACAAAGAGGGACACAGAGTGAGAGGGGCAGAGACAATGAGGACAGAGAGAGAGAATGGACACGGAGAGGGACTGAGAAAGAGAGGGACACACAGAGAGAGGGACATAGAGAGAGGGACACAGAGAGAGGAGGAAAGAGAGGGGAGGGGACAGACAGAGACAGGGACAGAGAGACAGAGGGACATAGTGTGAGAGAGAGGCACAGAGAGAGAGAGAGAGGGGGACAGAGAGACACACAGAGAGAGGGACAGAGAGAGAGAGGGACAGAGAAACAGAGGGATAGAGACACACACACACACACACACACAGAGTGGTAGACAGAGAGAGAGGGACAGAGAGATCGTGGGACAGAGAAAGAGAGAGGTAGACAGAGAGAGAGGGACATAGAGAGAGGAACACAGAGAGAGGAGGAATGAGAGGGGGCGACAGGGAGAGAGAGGGATAGAGAGAGAGAGGGACAGAGAGAGAGAGAGAGAGAGAGACAGGCCGAGACAGAGAGAGGGACAGATAGGCACAGAGAAACAGAAGGACAGCTAGACAGAGAGAGAGCGCGAGACAGAGAGAGAGGGACAGGGATACCGAGGGACAGAGAGAGAGAAAGATAGACAGAGAGAGAGAGAGAGAGAGGGAGAGAGAGAGAGACTGAGAGAGAGGGGGACAGAGAGACCGAGGGGCACAGAAAGCGAGAGGGAGAGCAACAGAGAGACAGAGAGAGAGGGACACACACACACACACAGAGAAAGGGACAAAGAGACAGAGGGACAGAGAGAGAGAGAAAGAGGGACAGATAGAGATAGAGAGGGGGACAAAGAGACAGAGAGAGGGAGAGAGAAAGAGAGAGAGAGGGACAGAGAGACAGAGGGACAGAGAGTAAGAGAGGGAGCGACACAGAGAGAGTGAGGGAGAGGGACAGGGATAGAGAGGGACAGAGAGACAGAGTGAGAGAGGAACAGTGGGAGAGGGACACAGAGAGAGTGAGAGAGGGACACAGAGCGAGAGAGAGACAGAGAGAGAGAGAGAGAGAGAGAGAGAGAGAGAGAGAGAGACAGAGACAGAGAGACAGAGACAGAGACAGAGAGACAGAGACAGAGAGACAGAGAGAGAGAGAGAGAGAGAGAGAGAGGGACAAAGAGACTGAGGGACAGAGAGAGGGACAGATAGAGAGAGCGAGGGAGGGACAGAAAGAGAGGGACACTGAGAAATAGAGAGAGAGAGCGATAGAGAAAGGGATACAGAGAGAGAGAAGGACAGAGAGAGAGAGAGGGTAACAGAGAGAGAGGGACAGAGAAAGAGAGGGACAGAGAGAGAGGGTCATAGAGAGAGAGAGGTTTTAAAGAGAGAGAAAGTCAAAGAGAAAGAGAGTGACAGAGAGAGAGACGGACACAGAGAGATAGAGAGACACACAGAAGGAGACAGAGAGAGAGAGAGACAGAGAGAGAAAGACAGAGAGAGAGAAGGACAGGTACAGAGAGAGGGACAGAGAGAGATTGAGAGAGAGAGAGCTACAAAGAGGGACACAGAGTGAGAGGGACACGGAGAGAGTGATAGAGAGAGAGTTAGGAACAGAGAGAGAGACGGACACAGAGAGAGGGGGGGAGACAGAGAAAGAGACACAGAGAGAGAGGGATCAGGGACAGAGAGAGATCGAGAGAGAGAGGGATAGAGAGAGAAAGAGAGAGGGACAGAGAGAGAGGGACATAGAGAGCGACAGAGAGGGATAGAGATAGGGATACAGAGAAATAGGGACACAGAGGGAGACACAGATAGAGAGAGGAACGCAGAGAGGGTGAGGAACACAGAGAGAGAAAGGGACAAAGAGAGAGAGAGGCGCAGAGAGAGACAGGGACAGGGATGGGGGACATAGAGACAAAGAGTGAGATGGACAGAGAGAGAGGGTCAGATAGAGAGGGACAGAGCGACAGAGGGACAGACAGGGAAAGAGGCATAGAAAGAGAAAGAGAAAGTGAGGGACACAGAGAGAGTGGGACACAGAGAGAGCGGGCAGAGAGAGAGGCGGACACATAGAGAGAGAGAGGAACAGAGAGAGAGGGACACAAAGAGAGAGGGGGACTGAGAGAGTGAGCAACACAGAGAGTGTGAGGGACACAGAGAGAGGGACACAGAGAGAGGGACACAGAGAGAGGGACACAGAGAGAGGGACACAGAGAGAGGGAGGGACAGTGTGAGGGACACAGAGACAGTGAGGCACACAGAGAGAGATGGAGACAGAGAGGGATGGAGAAACACACAGAGAAAGAGAGACAGAGAGAGAGGTTGGACATGGAGAGAGACACAGATGCACAGAGAGGGACGGACACAGAGAGACAGAGGGACAGAGAGATAGAGGGACACAGAGAGAGGGAGGGACAGAGAGAGAGAGGGACAGAGAGAGAAAAGGTCACAGAGAGAGAGAGGGGGACAGAGAGAGTGTGGGTCACAGAGAGAGAATGAGAGAAGGACAGAGAGAGAAAGACAGAGAGAAAGGGGGACAGAGAGAGAGGGGGGACAGGAACAGAGAGAGGGACAGAGAGAGATTGAGAGAGACACACACACACAGAGGGACACAGAGAGAGAGAGAGAAGGACACGGAGAGAGAGACGGAGAAAGGGAGAGAGAGAGAGGGACAGAGATGGGGACAGAGAGACAGAGAGAGAGAGATGGACACAGAGAGAGAGAGAGAGAGGGACAGAGAGAGAGTGACACAGAGAGAGAAGGGCAGAGAGAGAGGGGTACACACAGAAAGAGGGGGACATAGAGAGAGAGGAGGACACAGAGAGAGAGAGAGGAACAGAGAGAGGGAAACAAAGAGAGAGAGGGACTGAGAGAGTGAGGGACACAGACAGAGAGAGGGACAGAGAGAGCGCGGGACAGAGAGAGTAAGGGACACAGAGAGAGATGGATACAGAGAGGGATGGCCACACACACACAGGGAAAGAGAGACACACAGAGAGAGGGGGACAGAGAGAGAAGGGGGACAGAGAGAGAGAGACACACACACACACAGAGTGACGGACACAGAGAGACAGAGGGACACAGAGACAGAGGGACAAGAGAGAGAGGGACAAGAGAGAGAGGGGGAGACACAGAGAGAGATACACACAGAGAGTGAGGGGGACAGGGAGAGGGTTAGACAGAGAGAGAGAGAGACAGAGAGAGTGATGGACACAGAGAGACAAAGGGACAGAGAGAGCGAGAGGTAGACAGAGAGAGAGGGACATAGAGAGAGGAACACAGAGACACGAGGAAAGAGAGTGGGGGACCGGGAGAGAGGGGGACACAGTGAGAGCGAGAGAGAGGGAGACAGAGAGAGAGAGAGACACAGGCCGAGAGAAAGAGAGGGACAGGTAGGCACAGAGAGAGAGGGACAGAGAAACAGAAGGACAGCTCGACACAGAGAGACAGAGAGAGAGGGACAGGGAGACAGAGGGGCACAGAAAGCGAGAGGGAGAGAACAGAAAAACAGAAAGAGAGGGACAGAGAGACAGAGACGGAGAGAGGGACACACACAGAGAGATAGAAAGGGACAAAGAGACAGAGGGACAGAGAGAGAGAGAGAGAGAGAGAAAGGGACAGAGAGAGATGGAGAGGGACAGGGAGAGAGAGGGACAGAGAGACAGAGAGAGGGAGGAACAGTGGGAGAGGGACACAGAGAGAGCGAGATAGGGACAGAGAGCGAGAGAGGGACAGAGAGCGAGAGAGCGACTGAGAGAGAGAGAAAACCAGAGAGAGAGAGGGACAGAGACAGAGAGAAGGACACAGCGAGAGAGAGAGAGTGAGAGAGACAGAGATAGAGGGGGACAAAGAGGCTGAAGGACAGAGAGAGGGACAGATAGAGAGAGCTTGGGAGGGACAGACAGAGAGGGACACTGCGAAATAGAGAGAGACAGCGACAGAGAAAGGGATACCGAGAGAGGACAGAGAGAGAGAGAGGGTCACAGAGAGAGAGCGAGACAGAGAAAGAGAGAGGATAACAGAGAGAGAGGGACAGAGCAAGAGAGGGACAGAGAGAGAGAGTCATAGAGAGAGAGAGGGACAAAGAGAGAGATGGTCAAAGAGAAAGAGAGGGACAGAGAGAGAGACGGACACAGAGAGATAGAGAGACACACAGAAGGAGACAGAGAGAGAGAGACAGAGTGACAAAGACAGAGAGAGAAGGACAGGTACAGAGAGAGGGACAGAGAGAGATTGAGAGAGAGAGAGAGACAGAGGGACACAGAGTGTGAGGGACACGGAGAGAGTGATAGAGAGACAGAGTTAGGAACAGAGAGAGAGACGGACAGAGAGAGAGAGGGGGAGAGAGAAAGAGACAGAGAGAGAGAGAGCGGAACAGAGAGAGAGCGGAACAGAGAGAGGGACACAGAGAGAGAGGGATCAGGGACAGCGAGAGATCGAGAGAGAGAGGGATAGGGAGAGAAAGAGAGAGGGATAGGGAGAGAAAGAGAGAGGGACAGAGAGAGAGGGATACAGTGAGATAGGACACAGAGAGAGACACAGATAGAGAGGGACACAGAGAGAGTTTGGAACACAAAGAGAGAAAGGGACAGAGAGAGAGAGACGCAGAGAGAGACAGGGACATAGATGGGGACAGAGAGACAAAGAGAGAGATGGACAGAGAGAGAGAGAGAGAGAGAGAGAGAGCGTCAGAGAGAGAGAGAGAGAAGGACACAGAGAGAGAGAGGGACAAGAGTGAGAGGGACACGGAGAGGGACAATGAGAGAGAGGGCAGAGAGAGAGAGAAACACAAAGAGAGAGAGGGGGACTGAGAGAGTGAGCAACACAGAGAGAGGGACAGAGAGATAGGGACAGAGCGAGAGAGGGACAGAGAGAGAGAGAGGAACACAGAGAGAGGGACAGAGAGAGATAGGGACAGAGAGAGAGGGACAGAGCGAGAGAGGGACACAGAGAGTGAGGGACACAGAGAGTGAGGGACACAGAGAGTGAGGGACACAGAGAGAGGGATGGACACAGAGAGGGATGGACACAGAGAGGGATGGACACACACACACAGAAAGAGAGACAGAGAGAGAGAGACAGAGAGAGAGGGGGGGACAGGGAGAGAGAGAGAGACACACACACAGAGAGTGACGGACACAGATAGACAGAGGGACACAGATAGAGGGACACAGAGAGAGGGAGGGACAGAGAGAGAGAGGGACAGAGAGAGAGAGAGGGACAGAGTGAGGGAGGCAGAGAGAGAGAAGGTCAAGAAAGAGATAGAGAGAGAGAGAGAGAGAGAGAGAGGGACAGAGAAAGAGAGAGAGAGAAAGAGAGAGAGGGTCACAGAGAGAGTGAGGGATACAGAGAGAGGGATGGACACAGAGAGGGATGGACACACACACACAGAAAGAGAGAGAGAGAGAGAGACAGAGACAGAGAGAGAGGGGGTCAGGGAGCGAGAGAGAGACACACACAGAGAGTGACGGACACAGATAGACAGAGGGACACAGAGAGAGTTAGGGACAGAGAGAGAGAGAGGGACAGAGTGAGAGAGGGACAGAGTGAGAGAGGGACAGAGTGAGAGAGGGACAGAGAGAGAGAAGGTCACAGAGAGTGATAGAGAGAGAGAAGGACAGAGAAAGAGAGGGACAGAGAGAGAGGGTCACAGAGAGAGAATGAGAGAAGGACAGAGAGAGAAAGACAGAGAGAGAGAGGGACAGAGAGAGAAAGAAGAGAGGGACAGGAACAGAGAGAGGGACAGAGAGAGATTGAGAGAGAGACACACACAGAGAGGGACACAGAGAGAGAAGGACACGGAGAGAGAGACGGAGAAAGAGAGAGAGAGAGATAGAGAGAGAGACAGAGAAAGAGATACAGAGAGAGAGCGGGACAGAGAGAGAGAAGGGGATCCGGGACAGAGAGAAATCGAGAGAGAGAGGGATACAGAGAGAAAGAGAGAGGGACAGAGAGAGAGGGGCACAGAGAGAGTGACAGACAGCGAGAGAGCTAGGGATAGAGAGAGAGAGGGACACAGAGAGTGAGGTACACAGAGAGGGACACAGATAGAGAGTGGAATGCAGAGAGAGTGAGGAACCCAGAGAGAGAAAGGGACAAAGAGAGAGAGAGACACAGAGAGAGAGAGGGACAGAGATGAGCACAGAGAGACAGAGAGAGAGAGGGACAGAGAGAGAGAGAGAGAGAGGGAGGGACAGAGCGACAGAGGGACAGAGAGAGAAAGAGGTATAGAAAGAGAAAGGGAGAGTGAGGGATACAGAGAGAGATGGACACAGAGAGAGAGAGAGGAACACAAAGAGAGAGGGACACAAAGAAAGAGGGGGACTGAGAGAGTGAGGGGGACTGAGAGAGTGAGGGGGACAGAGAGAGTGAGGGACACAGAGAGAGGGACACAGAGAGAGGGACACAGAGAGAGGGACACAGAGAGAGGGACACAGAGAGAGGGACACAGAGAAAGAGTGGACAGAGAGAGAGATGGAGGCAGAGAGGGATGGACACACACACACACAGACAGAGAGACACACAGAGAGAGGGGGACAGAGAGAGAGGGGGACAGAGAGAGAGAGAAAGACACACACAGAGAGTGATGGACACAGAGACAGAGGGACACAGAGATAGAGGGACAGAGAGAGAGAGGGACACAGAGAGAGAGAGAGGGACACAGAGAGAGAGAGAGGGACACAGAGAGAGGGTGACAGAGAGAGGGGGGAGACAGAGAGAGAGAGGCAGAGAGAGAGACGGACACAGCGAGACAGAAGGACAGAGAGAGAGAGGGACACAGAGGGAGGGAGGGACAGAGAGAAAGGGACAGAGAGAGAGGGACAGAGAGAGAGGGACAGAGAGAGAGGGACAGAGAGAGAGAAGGTTACAGAGACAGACAGGGACAGAGAAAGAGAGGGACAGAGAAAGAGAGAGCGTCATAGAGAGAGAATGAGAGAGGAACAGAGAGAGGGACAAAGAGAGAGGGTTACAGAGAGAGAGAGAGGGACAGAAAGAGAGAGGGACAGAGAGAGAGAGACAGAAAGTGACACAGAGAGGGAGAAAGGGACAGCGAGTGAGAGGGACACAGTGAGAGAGAGAGAGAGAGGGACATAGAGACAGAGAGAGAGGGACAGAGAGAGAGTGAGAGAGAGGGACAGAGACAGAGAGAGAGAGGGACAGAGAGAGTGAGAGGGACAGAGGGACAAATTGAGAGTGAGAGTGAGGCAGACAGAGACAGGGGGACAGAGAGAGGGAGGGACAGAGAGAGAGAGGGAGACAGAGAGACGGAGAGAGACAGAGAGAGGGACAGAGAGACAGACAGAGAGAGACAGAGACAGAGGGACAAAGAGACAGAAAGAGCGAGAGGGTCAAAGAGAGAGAGAACGATAGAGAGACAGAGAGAGAGAGATGGAGGGACAGAGTGAGAGAGGTACACAGAGAAGGAGAGAGTGACAGAGAGAGGGAACGGGACAGCGACAGAGAGAGGGACACAGAGAGAGAGACAGAGAGAGAGGGACAGAGAGACTCAGAGAGTGACACAGTGAGAGAGGGGCAGAGAAAGAGAGAGAGTGACAGAGAAACAGAGAGAGAAGGACAGAGAGACGGAGGGACAGAGAGACAGAGAGAGGGACGGAGAGACAGAGTGAGAGAGACAGTGAGGCAGAGGGACAGAAAGAGAGAGAGGGAGACAGAGCGAGGGATAGAGAGGCAGAGCGACTGAGAGAGAGAGAGGGACAGAGAGACCGAGTGATGGAGGGACAGAGAGCGAGCGAGAGAGAGATATAGCGAGAGAGGGACGGAGAGACTGAGGTACAGAGAGAGGGACAGATATAGAGAGCGAGGGAGGGACCGAGAGAGAGAGACAGAGGGACACTGAGAAGTAGAGAGTTGCAGCGACAGAGAAAGGGACACAGAGAGAGAGCGAGACAGAGAAAGAGAAAGGGAAACAGAGAGAGAGGGACAGAGAAAGAGAGGGACAGAGAGAGAGGGAGAGAGGGTCAGAGAGAGAGACGGACAGAGAGAGATAGAGAGACACACAGAGAAAGACAGCGAGAGAGACAGAGAGAGAGAGAGGGACACAGAGAGAGAGGGACACAGAGAGAGAGAGAGAGCTAGGTACAGAGAGAGACGGACACAGAGAGAGAGAGGGACAGAGAAAGAGACACACAGAGTGAGCGGGACAGAGAAAGAGGGACACAGAGAGAAAGAGAGAGGGATCAGGGACAGAGAGAGATCGAGAGAGAGGGGGATACAGAGAGAAAGAGAGAGGGACAGTGAGAGAGGGACACAGAGAGAGTGACAGACACAGAGAGAGCTAGGGATACAGAGAGATAGGGACACAGAGACAGTGAGGTACACAGAGAGGGACACAGATATTGAGAGGGACGCAGAGAGAGTGAGGAACAGAGAGAGAGAAAGGAACAAAGAGAGAGAGACGCAGAGATGGGGACAGAGAGACCGAGAGAGAGATGGACTGAGAGAGAGAGGGACAGAGTGACAGAGGGACAGTAAGAGAAAGAGGGATAGAAAGAGAAAGAGAGAGTGAGGGACACAGATAGTTTGGGACACAGATAGTGAGAGACACAGATAGTGAGAGACACAGATAGTGAGAGACACAGAGAGAGAGGGACAAGAGAGAGAGGGACAAGAGAGAGAGGGACACAGAGAGAGATGGGCAGAGAGAGAGGGGGACACACAGAGATAGGGGTAGATAGAGATTAGGACACACAGAGAGAGAGGGACACAAACGGAGAGGGGGACTGAGAGAGTGAGGGACACAGAGTGAGTGAGGGACACAGAGAGAGGGACACAGAGAGAGGTACAACAAGAGAGTGAAGGACAGTGTAAGGGACAGAGAGACAGTGAAGGAAACAGAGAGAGAGATGGACACAGAGTGGGATAGACACACACACAGAGAAAGCGAGACACAGAGAGAGGGGAACAGAGAGAGAGAGACACACACACAGAGTGACGGAGACAGAGAGACAGAGGGACACAGAGATAGAGGCACACAGAGAGAGGGAGGGACAGAGAGAGAGGGACAGAGAGAGAGAGAGGGGGTCACAGAGAGAGAATGAGAGGGACAGAGAGAGAGAGGGACAGAGAGAGAGAGCGGGACAGACAGAGAGGGAGAAAGGGACTGTGAGTGTAACGGGATACAGAGAGAGGGGGACAGAGACAGAGACAGAGACGGAGAGAGAGACAGAGAGAGACAGAGAGCGAGGGACACAGAGAGAGAGGGACAGAGAGACACAGAGAGACCGAGAGAGAGAGGGACAGAGGGACAAATTGAGAGAGATAGAGAGGGAGACAGAGACCGAGGGATGGAGAGAGAGGGACAGAGGGACAGAGAGATAGAGAAAGAGAGAGAGAAACAGAGAGAGAGAGGGAGACGGAGAGACAGACAGAGGCAGAGAGAGAGAGGGACACAGAGAGCGAGAGAGACTGAGGGATAGAGAAAGGGACAGAGTGAGAGGAACAGAGGGAGAGAGAGCGAGGGTGGGAGAGAGAGAGAGGGACAGAGAGACAGAGACAGGGACAGAGAGACAGAGAGAGATAGGCAGAGACAGAGGGACAAAGCGACAGAGAGAGAGAGACAGAAAGAGAGAGTGGAACAAAGAGAGAGGGAAGGACAGAGTGACAGTGAGAGAGATCGAGGGACAGAGTGAGAGAGGGACACAGAGAGGGAGAGAGTGACAGAGAGAGAGGGACAGAGGGACACAGAGTGGGGAACAGAGAGAGAGGAACAGAGAGAGAGAGAGGGACAGAGAGAGAGACGGACAGAGAGAGACGGACAGAGAGACAGAGAGAGAGGGACAGAGAGAGAGGGACAGAGAGAGAGGGACAGAGAGAGAGCGAGAGAGGGACACAGAAAGAGAGAGGGGAACAGAGAGACAGAGAGGAATTGACAGAGAAACAAAGAGAGAGGGGGACAGAGAGACGGAGGGACAGAGGGACATAAAGAGAGAGCGCGCGACAAGGAGAGGGATAGAGAGAGAGAGGGACAGAGAGAAAGAAAGAGAGGGACAGGGAGACAGAGAGAGAGAAAGGGACAGAGAGAGATGGACAGAGTGAGAGAGGGACATAGAGAGAGTAGGACAGAGAAAGAGGGGGCACTGAGAGAGAGAGAGAGAGAGAGGGAGAGAGATGGACAGAGAGACATAGAGAGAGGGACAGAGAGAGAGAGAGGGACTCAGTGAGAGAGAGGGACAGTGAGACAGAGAGAGAGGGGGACAGAGAGACCTAGTGCTAGAGGGACAGAGAGACAGAACGACAGAGAGAGAGAGAGAGAGAGAGACAGACAGAGACAGAGACAGAGACAGAGAGAGAGAGAGGAAGACTAAGAGACCGAGGGACAGAGAGACCAAGGGACAGAGAGACCGAGGGACAGAGAGAGAGGAGAGGGACAGGGACACACAGAGAGAGAGAGAGAGAAACACAGAAAGAGAGAGAGGGAGAGAGAGAGAGAAAGAGGGACACAGACAATGAGGGACAGAGAGAGAGAGAGACACGGAGAGAGAGAGAGAGAGAGAGAGAGAGAGAGAGACAGAGACAGAGACAGAGACAGAGAGAGAGAGAGAGAGAGAGGAAGACTAAGAGACCGAGGGACAGAGAGACCGAGGGACAGAGAGAGAGGAGAGGGACAGAGAGAGAAACACAAAAAGAGAGAGAGGGAGAGTGAGAGAAAGACGGACACAGATTGAGAGGGGCAGATAGAGAGACGGACGCGGAGAGAGTGAGGAACAGAGAGAGAGAGAGGGACAGAGAGGGAGAGGGGGACTCAGTGAGAGAGAGAGGGACAGAGAGACAGAGAGAGAGAGAGGGACAGAGAAACAGAGGGACAGAGAGACACAGGGAGAGACAGAGAAACAGAGTGAGAGAGGGACAGAGGGACAGAGAGAAAGGGGTAGACAGAGAGAGAGGAACAGTGAGACCTAGGGACAGAGAGACCGAGAGAGAGAGAGGGACAGAGAGACCGAGTGCTAGAGGGACAGAGAGACCGAGTGCTAGAGGGACCGAGAGACCGAGAGACCGAGAGAAAGACTGAGAGACCGAGGGACAGAGAGACAGAGGGACACAGAGAGGGGAGAGGGACAGAGTGAGAGAGAGGGACTGGGACAGACAGAGGGACAGAGAGAGAGAGAAAAAGACAGAGAGAGAGAGAGGGAGAGAGAGAGACAGAGAGAGAATTGGCAGAGAGAGAGGGACAGAGACAGAGACAGAGAGGGACACACAGAGAGAGGAACATAGAGAGAGGGACACAGAGAGAGTCATAGATAGAGAGAGGGACGAACACAGAGAGAGAAAGGGACAAAGAGAGAGAGACGCAGAGAGAGAGGAAGAGAGATGGGGACAGAGAGAAAGAGAGAGATGGACAGAGAAAGAGAGAGAGACTGAGACAGAGGGACAGAGAGAGAAAGAGGGATAGAAAGAGAAAGAGAGAGTTAGGGACACAGAGAGAGAGGGACACAGAGAGAGAGAGAGAGGGACACAGAGAGAGAGAGACAGAGAGAAGGACAGGAACAGAGAGAGGGACCGAGAGAGATTGAGAGAGAGACACACACAGAGAGGGACACACAGAGAGGGACACACAGAGAGAGGGACACGGAGGTAGTGACAGAGAGAGAGAGAGATAGGGACAGAGAGAGAGCGGGACAGAGAGAGAGGGACACAGAGAGAGAGAGAGAGAGAGGGATCAGGAACAGAGAGAGATCGAGAGAGAGAGGGATACAGTGAGAAAGAGAGATGGACAGAGAGGGACACAGAGAGAGTGACAGGCAGAGAGAGAGCTAGGGATAGAGAGATATAGGGACTCAGAGAGAGTGAGGTACACAGAGAGGGACACAGATAGAGAGAGGGAAGCAGAGAGAGTGAGGAACACAGAGAGAGAAAGGAACAAAGAGAGAGAGACGCAGATAGAGAGGGGGACAGAGATGGGGACAGAGAGACAGAGAGAGAGATAGATAGAGATAGATAGGGACAGAGAGAGAGAGGGACAAGGAGAGAGAGGGACAGAGAGAGAAAGAGGGATAGAAAGAGAAAGAGAGAGTAAGGGACACTGAGAAAGAGGGACAAGAGAGTGAGGGATGGTCACAGTGAAAGAGAGGGACACAGAGAGAGAGATGTACACAGAGAGATAGAGAGACACACAGAGGGAGACACAGAGAGAGAGAGAGACAGAGAGAGAGAGATAGAGAAAGAGGGATACAGAGAAAGAGAGGGACAGGAACAGAGAGAGGGACAGAGAGAGATTGAGACAGAGAGACACACAGAGAGGGACACAGAGAGAGAGGGACACGGAGAGAGTGACAGAGAGAGGGACATAGAGACAGAGAGGAACAGAGAGACAGAGAGAGAGAGGGACAGAGTGACAGCGAGAGTGAGAGGGACAGAGGGGCAAATTGAGAGAGAGCGGGAGACAGTGACCGAGGGATAGAGAGAGAGGGACAGAGAGAGAGAGAGAGGGACACAGAGAGATGGAGAGGAATAGACAGAGACAGGGACAGTAAGACAGAGACAGAGAGTTACAGAGAGAGAGAGACTGTGGGACGGAAAGACTGAGGGACAGAGAGACTGACAGCGAGAGAGGGGGACAGAGCGAGAGAGAGAGAGGGTGGGAGAGAGAGAGAGGGACAGAGAGACATAGAGAGAGAGACAAAGACGGAGGGACAAAGTGACAGAGAGAGAGGGACAGAAAGAGAGAGGGACAGAGAGAGAGAGGGACAGAGAGAGAGACAGAGAGAGAGATGGAGGGACACAGAGAGAGAGGGGCACAGAGAGAGAGGGACGGAGGGACACAGAGAAGGTGGGCAGAAAGAGAGAGAGAGAGACAGAGAGAGAGGGACACAGTGAGAGAGAGAGGGACACGAAAAGAGAGAGGGGGACAGAGAGACAGAGAGGGAGAGAGGGACATAGAGAGAGGGGGGACAGAGAGAGAGAGCGAGAGACAGAGGGACAGAGGGACAGAAAGAGAGAGAGACAGACAGAGATGGATAGAGAGAGAGAAACTAAAAGTGAGAGAGTGAGGACAGAGAGACAGAATGTTAGAGGTACAGAGAGAGAGAGAGAGAGAGAGAGAGAGACAGCGAGAGAGGGACAGAGAGACTGAGGGACAGAGAGAGACAGAGGGAGAGAGGGAGAGGGAGAGGGACAGAGAGAGAGTGACAGCGAGAGAAAGGGACACAGAGAGGGGAGAGGGACAGAGAGAGAAGGACAGGGACGTGAGAGAGGGGGACAGTGAGACAGAGAGAGAGAGAGAGAGAAAGAGAAACAGAGGTACAGATAGAAAGAGGTAGACAGAGACACTGTGGGACAGAGAGAGAGAGGGACAGAGAAACTGAGAGAGGGGGGTGGTGGACAGAGAGAGAAAGACAGAGAGAGAAGAAGAGACAGACAAAGAAGGACACAGAGTGAGAGGGGCAGAGACAATGAGGGAGAGAGAGAGTGAGGGAGAGTGGGACAGAGAGAAATGGACAGAGAGAGGGGGACAGAGACAGAGAGGGACACAGAGAGAGACACAGATAGAGAGAGGGACGCAGAGAGAGTGAGTAACACAGAGAGAGAAAGGGACAAAGAGCGAGAGACGCAGAGAGAGAGAGGGACAGAGATGGGGACATAGAGACAGAGACAGAGATTGACAGAGAGAGAGAGAGGGACAGAGAGAGAGGGGGTCAGAGAGACAGAGGGATAGAGAGAGAAAGAGTGGTAGAAAGAGAAAGAGAGATTTAGGGACACAGAGAGAGAGACACAGAGAGATAGGGACACACAGAGAGAAGAACAAAGAGAGAGAGGGACAAAGAGAGAGAGGGACAAAGAGAGAATGAAGGACACACAGAGAGAGAGAGAGAGGGGGGTGGAACAAAGAGACTCAGGGACATTGAGAGGGACAGAGAGAGAGAGAGAGAGAGAGTAGAGAGGGACAGAGAGAGAGAGAGAGAGAAAGAGAGGGACACAGAGATAGAGAGGAACAGCGACAGGGTAAGGGACACAGAATGACAGAAGGACAGAGAGAGAGAGTGGGTCACAATGAGAGAGCGAGACAGAGAAAGAGAGAGGGTAACAGAGAAACAGAGAGACAAAGAAAGAGAAGGACAGAGAGAGAGAGTCATAGAGAGAGAGAGGGACAAAGAGAGAGAGAGAGAGGGTCACAAAGAGAGTGAGGGACACAGAGAGAAAGGGACACAGAGAGAGAGAGAAACAGAGAGAGAAGGGGACTGAGAGAATGAGGGACACAGAGAGAATGAGGGACACAGAGAGAGGGACACAGAGAGAGGGACACAGAGAGGGAGGGACAGTGTGAGGGTCACAGTGACATTGAGGGACACAGAGAGAGATGGACACAGAGAGGGATGGACACACACGCAGAGAAAGAGAGACACAGATAGTGAGGGGGACAGAGAGAGAGGGGGGACAGAGAGAGACACACACACGGAGAGAGTGACGGACACAGAGAGACGGAGGGACACAGAGATAGAGGGACACAGATAGAGTGAGAGAGAGGGACATAGAGACAGAGAGGAACAGAGAGACAGATAGAGAGAGGGACAGAGTGACAGCGAGAGTGAAAGGGACAGAGGGGCAAATTGAGAGAGAGCGGGAGACAGAGACCGAGGGATAGAGAGAGAGACAGAGAGAGAGAGAGAGACAGAGAGAGAGAGAGAGAGAGAGAGAGAGAGAGCGAGAGACAGAGAGAGAGGGACACAGAGAGAGAGAGACAGAGAGAGACAGAGAGGCAGAGAGAGAGAGGGACTCAGAGAGATGGAGAGGAATAGACAGAGACAGGGACAGTAAGGCAGAGACAGAGAGTTACAGAGAGAGAGAGACTGTGGGACGGAAAGACTGAGGGACAGAGAGACTGACAGCGAGAGAAGGGGACAGAGCGAGAGAGAGATAGGGTGGGAGAGAGAGAGAGGGACAGAGAGACATAGAGAGAGAGACAAAGACGGAGGGACAAAGTGACAGAGAGAGAGGGACAGAAAGAGAGAGGGACAGAGAGAGAGAGGGACAGAGAGAGAGATGGAGGGACACAGTAAGAGAGGGGCACAGAGAGAGAGGGACGGAGGGACACAGAGAAGGTGGGCAGAAAGAGAGAGAGATTGAGAGAGAGACAGAGAGAGAGGGACACAGTGAGACAGAGAGGGACACGAAAAGAGAGAGGGGGACAGAGAGACAGAGAGGGAGAGAGGGACACGAAAAGAGAGAGGGGGACAGAGAGACAGAGAGGGAGAGAGGGACATAGAGAGAGGGGGGACAGAGAGAGAGAGCGAGAGACAGAGGGACAGAGGGACAGAAAGAGAGAGAGACAGACAGAGATGGATAGGGAGAGAGAAACTAAAAGTGAGAGAGTGAGGACAGAGAGACAGAATGTTAGAGGTACAGAGAGAGAGAGAGAGAGAGAGAGAGAGAGACAGCGAGAGAGGGACAGAGAGACTGAGGGACAGAGAGAGACAGAGGGAGAGAGGGAGAGAGAGAGGGACAGAGAGAGAGTGACAGAGAGAGAAAGGGACACAGAGAGGGGAGAGGGACAGAGAGAGAAGGACATGGACAGAGAGAGGTACAGAGAGAGAGAGAAAGACAGATAGAGAGGGTCAGAGCGACAAAGAGGGACAGGGAGAGAGAGAGAGAGAGGCAGAGACAATGCGGACAAAGAGGGAGAGGTACAGAGAGACACAGAGAGAGAAAGGGACAGAGAGAGAGGGACAGAGAGAGAGAGGCACACAGAGAGAAGAGGACAGAGAGCGGGGGACAGTGAGAGGGTCAGACAGAGAGAGGGACTCCGTGAGAGAGACGGACATAGAAAGAGAGAGGGGGACAGTGAGACAGAGAGAGAGAGAGAGAAAGAGAAACAGAGGTACAGAGAGAAAGAGGTAGACAGAGAGACTGAGGGACAGAGAGAGAGAGGGACAGAGAAACTGAGAGAGGGGGGTGGTGGACAGAGAGTGAAAGACAGAGAGAGAAGAAGAGACAGACAAAGAAGGACACAGAGTGAGAGGGGCAGAGACAATGAGGGAGAGAGAGAGTGAGGGACAGAGGGACAGAGAGAAATGGACAGAGAGAGGGGGACAGAGACAGAGAGGGACACACAGAGATAGGGACATAGAGAGAGGTACACAGAGAGAGACACAGATAGAGAGAGGGACGCAGAGAGAGTGAGTAACACAGAGAGAGAAAGGGACAAAGAGCGAGAGACGCAGAGAGAGAGAGGGACAGAGATGGGGACATAGAGACAGAGACAGAGATTGACAGAGAGAGAGAGAGGGACAGAGAGAGAGGGGGTCAGAGAGACAGAGGGACAGAGAGAGAAAGAGTGGTAGAAAGAGAAAGAGAGATTTAGGGACACAGAGAGAGAGACACAGAGAGATAGGGACACACAGAGAGAGGAACATAGAGAGAGAGAGGTACAAAGAGCGAGAGGGACAAAGAGAGAATGAAGGACACACACAGAGAGAGAGAGAGAGGGGGTGGAACAAAGAGACTCAGGGACATTGAGAGGGACAGAGAGAGAGAGAGAGAGAGAGAGAGTAGAGAGGGACAGAGAGAGAGAGAGAAAGAGAGGGACTCAGAGATAGAGAGGAACAGCGACAGGGTAAGGGACACAGAATGACAGAAGGACAGAGAGAGAGAGTGGGTCACAAAGAGAGAGCGAGACAGAGAAAGAGAGAGGGTAACAGAGAGACAGAGAGACAAAGAAAGAGAAGGACAGAGAGAGAGAGTCATAGAGAGAGAGAGTGAGAGGGACAAAGAGAGAGAGAGAGAGGGTAACAAAGAGAGTGAGGGACACAGAGAGAAAGGGACACAGAGAGAGAGGGACACAGAGAGAGAGAGGGACACGAAAAGAGAGAGGGGTCAGAGAGACAGAGAGGGAGAGAGGGACACAGAGAGAGGGGACGCAGAGAGAGAGAGCGAGAGACAGAGTGAGAGAGAGACAGAGAGACAGAGAGACAGAGGGACAGAAAGAGAGAGAGACAGACAGAGATGGATAGAGAGAGAGACTAAAAGAGAGAGAGAGGACAGAGAGACAGGATGTTAGAGGTACAGAGAGAGAGAGAGAGAGAGAGAGAGAGAGAGAGAGAGAGAGAGAGAGAGAGGGAGAGACAGCGAGAGCGAGACAGAGAGACAGAGAGACAGAGAGACAGAGAGAAACAGAGGGACACAGAGAGAGATGGGGAGAGCGACAGAGAGACAGAGAGAGAGGGACAAAGAGACAGAGAGGGAGAGAGGGACAGAGAGAGAGAGGAACAGAGAGAGACAGAGGGAGAGAGGGACAGAGAGAGAAGGACAGGAACAGAGAGAGGTACAGAGAGAGATAAAAAGACAGAGAGAGACGGTCAGAGCGACAAAGAGGGACAGAGAGAGAGAAAGAGAGAAAGGGACAGAGAGAGAGGGACGGAGAGAGAGAGGCACACAGAGAGAAGAGGACAGAGAGAGTGGGGGACAGTGAGAGGGTCAGAGAGACACACGGAGAGAGGGACAGGGAGAGAGAGGGACTCCGTGAGAGAGACGGACATAGAAAGAGAGAGGGGGACAGTGAGACAGAGAGAGAGAGAGAGAAAGAGAAACTGAGGTACAGAGAGAAAGAGGTAGACAGAGAGACTGAGGGACAGAGAGAGAGAGGGACAGAGAAACTGAGAGAGGGGGGTGGTGGACAGAGAGAGAAAAACAGAGAGAGAAGAAGAGACAGACAAAGAAGGACACACAGTGAGAGGGGCAGAGACAATGAGGGAGAGAGAAAGTGAGGGACAGAGGGACAGAGAGAGGGGGACAGAGACAGAGAGGGACACACAGAGAGAGGGACATAGAGAGAGGTACACAGAGAGAGACACAGATAGAGAGAGGGACGCAGAGAGAGTGAGTAACACAGAGAGAGAAAGGGACAAAGAGAGAGAGACGCAGAGAGAGAGAGAGGGGGACAGAGATGGGGGCAGAGAGACAGAGACAGAGATTGACAGAGAGAGAGAGAGGGACAGAGAGAGAGGGGGTCAGAGAGACAGAGGGACAGAGAGAGAAAGACTGGTAGAAAGAGAAAGAGAGATTTAGGGACATAGAGAGAGAGAGAGAGACAGAGATAGGGACACAGAGAGAGAGGGACAAAGAGAGAGGGAGGGACAGAGAGAGAGAGAGAAAGAGAGGGAGAAGGTCACAGAGAGAGAAAGAGACAGAGAGGGGGAGGTCACAGAGAGAGAGTGAGAGAGGGACAGAGAGAGAGGGACAGAGAGAGAGACAGAGAGAGACCGAGAGACAGGGAGAGAGAGGGACAGAGAGACAGAGACCGAGGGACAGAGAGAGAGAGAGGGAAAGAGAGACTGAGAGAGAGTGAGAGAGACACAGATAGAGAGAAGGGCAGAAAGACAGAGAGAGTGAGAGGGACAGATGGACAAATTGAGAGAGAGAGCGAGAGGGAGACAGAGACCGAGGACAGAGAGAGAGAGGGACAGAGAGACTGAGAGACAGTGAGAGTGACACAGATAGAGAGAAGGGCAGAAAGGCAGAGAGAGTGAGAGGGTGAGATGGACAAATTGAGAGCGAGAGCGAGAGGGAGACAGAGACCGAGGGACAGTGAGAGAGAGAGGGAGACAGAGAGAGAGAGGGGACGCAGAGAGAGAGAGAGAGACAGACAGACAGACAGAGAGAGGGACAGAAACACAGAGAGAGAGAGAGGGACAGAGAGAGAGAGAGAGACTGAGGGACGGAGAGACTGAGGGACAGAGAGAGGGACAGAGAGAGAGGGACACAGGGAGAGAGAACAGGGAGGGACAGAGAGAGAGGGACAGAGAGACAGAGAGACACAGAGAGAGAGGCGGTCAGAGAGACAGAGAGTGGGACAGAGAGAGAGACAAGGATAGAGAGACAGAGAGAGAGGGATGGAGGGACAGAGAGAGAGAGAGGGACACAGAGAGGGAGAGAGTGACAGAGAGAGGGGCAGAGAGACAGGAGGGCAGAGAGAGAAAGGGACAGAGAGATAGAAAGAGAGAGGAACACAGTGAGAGAGAGAGGGACACAGAAAGAGAGAGGGACACAGAGAGACACACAGAGAGAGGGACAGAGAGACAGAGAAGGAAGGTTAGAGAGACAGAGGGACAGAGAGACACAGGGAGAGAAAGAGAGAAAGAGTGGGATAGGGACAGAGAGAGAAGGGGGCAGAGAGAGAGCGATGGAGAGACAGCGGGACAGAGAGACAGAGAGAGATGGACAGAGAGACAGAGGGACACAGAGACACAGAAAGAGGGAGAGTGACAGAGACAGAGTGAGAGGGAGAGATCAGCGAGACAGACGGACAGAAAGAGAGAGAGGGAGACAGAGAGAAAGGGATAGAGAGAGAGACTGAGACTGAGAGAGAGGGACAGAGAGACAGAGTGATAGAGGGAAAGAGTGATAAAGGGACAGAGAGAGAGAGGGACAGAGAGAGAGAGGGACACAGAGAGAGAGAGTGGGACAGAGAGGCAGAGAGAGAGAGAGACAGAGGGACACAGGGAGAGAGGGGTAGAGCGACAGGGAGACAGAGAGAGAGGGAGAGAGGGACACAGAGAGGGAGAGGGACACAGAGATAGAGAGGGACAGAGGGAGAAGAGAGAGAGAGAGACAAGAACAGAGAGAGGGACACAGAGAGAGAGAAAGACACAGAGAGAGAGGGACAGAGAGACAAAGAGGGACACAGAGAGAGAGGGGCAGAGACAATGAGGGACAGAGAAAGAGGGGCAGAGAGACAGAGAGAGAAAGGGACAGAGAGAGACGGACAGACAGAGGGAGAGAGAGAGGGAGAGAGAGACGGACAGACAGAGGGAGAGAGAGAGGGAGAGAGAGAGGGAGAGAGACTCAGTGAGGGAGGAAAGGGACAGAGAGACAGAGTGAGAGCGCGGGCAGTGAGACACAGAGAGACGGGGACAGCGAGACAGTGAGAGAGAGGGAAAGAGAAAAAGAGGGACAGAGAGAGACAGAGAGACAGAGTGAGTGAGGGACAGAGAGACAGAGGGCCAGAGAGAGAGAGAGAGAGGTAGACAGAGAGAGGCACCGAGATACCGAGGCACAGAGAGAGAGAGGGACAGAGAGACAGAGAGAGAGGGACAGAGAGACAGAATGATAGAGGGACAGAGAGAGAGAGAGAAACTGAGAGTCCGAGGGACAGAGAGACAGAGAGAGAGGGGCAGAGAGACGGAGGGACACAGAGAGGGGAGAGTGACAGGGAGAGAGAGGGACAGGGTCAGAGAAAGGGACAGAGAGAGAAAGAGAGAGAGGGACAGAGAGAGACAGAGAGGGACACAGAGAGCGAGGGGCAGAGACAATGAGGGGCAGAGACAATGAGGGGCAGAGAGAGAGAGACGGACAGAGAGACAGAGAGAGAGAAAGGGACAGAGAGAGTGGGACAGAGAGAGAGAGGAACAGAGAGGGAGAGCGACATAGAGAGAGAGGGACACAGAGAGGGACACAGACAGAGAGAGGGACGCAGAGAGTGAGGAACAC